>NW_025779721.1:0-126619 GCF_021130785.1 Homalodisca vitripennis
TTATTATAACTCATTTTTAGTGCATTGAATTTATTAACAACATCCAAAACAAAATTGCAGTAAAGTTTTGCTGGGGAAGAATAAAACCGCAGTATTATAATAGAGATAACACGCATTGACATTGTTTAAATTTTCCCATTAGGGTAAGAAGCTGAATAAATCTCTTATTGTACATTTGTTCTCAACCTTTGATTTACCTGTCATTTAATTAAGATTAAATGAGTTACCATGTCTAATATAAAAATATTATATGCTTGTACTATTGTTGGTTTACCAATGTAAATATGAAAAAAAATGTTTCACTAACGCTCAGATAATTCCCAAGAAGATGACATACATGATGACATACCTATTATTGTCACAATAGGTAGCAATAATTTCGATGATTATAAAAATTAATTGTTACCTATTTAAAAAGGAAGCTTTATATGAGTTCTTTTTCAAGCACCTGGGTGACTTTTTTCATAATATCGTATGAACAGGAGAGAGAGACAGACAAAGTATAAAATCTAAAAACCTCTCTAATGATAGGATTTATTACCATACAGGTAATTAAAATCATTTTTCAGTAAGAACGTACTGGAAAATATTGTTAAAATCTTAGGTTAGGCAGGTACCCCAGGCCTTTTTAATGACAAATTAATTAATGTTCGATATATTACAGTGATATACTTTCGTGGATACACACACCCAAGTATTTGGTCCCTTTACTATATACAGTGTAAACAATTCAAATAATTCAATTACAACAAGTATAATCTACAGTATGTAATAGAACGCTGGTCACGCACAATACATGCAGTTGAGTTTAATGATAGCTTAAACATCTAGATATTATTTATAGAAAAGGCGAAGATAAATGTCAAAACTTCACTCGTATTGAAATTAGGGTATTAACTTATATAACACAGATGTTTGTACATCATCATCAAAAATACTTGTTTATATTATACAACACAAATTCAAGTGAGGAATAGATCTTCAATTTTGTTCTGGCACAAATTTTGTGAAGTATAAATTTACATCGACGTGATTAGAGAAGAAAGGAAGGAATTTTTATCAAACTATAAGAAAAGTAAAATAAAAAATATAATTTGTAACCAATTTTGTAACGGTGGTATTCTAAAGTATTCATGCAAGGCAGTGATATATTCCAATTATTTGGCCAGATATACATACAAATAATTAACGTATTATTTTAGATTTAAATAGTCAAAATTTAAATAATTACAACTCTCATAGAAGACTACTTTCCTAAGTTATGTGTAAAATACCACCCATACGCTGCTTAGAAAGCGTAAAAATCCCTAATTTGCAGGGAATCATAGTTATGTGAACACTGAATTAATTGCGCAACACCACCCCTCGCTAATTGTTAAAGACATTTTCCGCTTAATCTTTCGGTCTGGGGTGTCTAATTGAATTGGTTGTTTTAGTTTGCCCACTCGGGGAGACCTAATTAGCTAGAAACAACACAATTGTAAAACATTACTGATGGGTAGTAGTCAATATGCAGTGAAATTGTATATATGCTGTGTGATCGTCTATGTAGTGTGGGGTGTAAAAGTACGAGAGTACCTAATAAATTACCCTCGAAGATCAGTTGACGTTGACGTTCCTTTTCACCGTGCTTTATGTACCGCTTCTACAGTAAGTTAGATTGAACGGTCTACTACAATGTGACTAGGAGAGTGTAAAACCATTCTTAGCAAAACCTTTGGCCTTAATCAGGAACAACTCAACTATATTTTCATTGACATATACAATAAAGTGTGTGAATAAAGGTTTCCTTAAATTGTAACTGCCTCAGTCTTTTATGGAGCGACTTTACCAATAATTGTGTCATAAACAAGCAACCAACTAAGAGATACACAACAGCAATAAATTATGTTTTTGGGAGTTTTTCCTGTGATGTTCAGTTTTGTTAAAATTTTGTTTTTATTCAATGATCACATTGAAGAATATACATTACACATAAGGCCTATAATAATACTCAATATAGTCCGTGATATGATTTAAGATAGCCGAATACTCTAATCAATTTTTTTATTTTATAAAATTGATGCTTTCTTTTATATATTTCTCAAATGTTCATGCCTTATTTCCTTTGGATTTCTTTTATGTAAATATATATAACATATATATATATATATATATATATATATAGTATATATTATATATATATATATATATATATATACTCGCCTTTCGGCTCAGCTATCTTGAATTGTTTAGTATAAACATAATAAAAACCGACCTCAAGGCAGTATTTTAAGTCGAACAGGGGGTTTAAATATCACCAGGAGACTATCTAGTCAAGGCGAGAAATTCCCTGGGTGGGTGATTAATGTTAAGGAGGTTAAGACAAGAGGGGGTTTTTAATTTCGTCAGGATATTGTCTGGTCATATGAACAAATTCCCAGGGGGGGTTAACGTTACCAGGGGGATATGTCTCCAGGGGGTTATCTGGTCATACCAGGATCTTCCCAGGGGGGGGGTTAAGAGATTTGGTGACTGGTAAAATTCGGACATGAGGTCCATGGCAGGAAATTCCCTGGGGGGGTTTAATGTTACCAGGGGGGTTAAAACATCAGGGGGTTGAATGTACAGGAGGTTATCAGGTCATACCAGGAAATCCCCCGGGGGGGGGGTTAATATTACCGGGGGTTTAATGACACACTTGGGCCTTTTTTAGAGGGTATTGTGTCTGTGAACATAATAAATATTCCTCTGTCCCTATCTACTATTGACGCTTAGCTAACGCTCAGCCAACTCCCGAAGTCACTGAACCTTTTCTGTAGATCACGTGATTTCCTAAATCCCGTTTAAAATTTGTTTTGAGTTACGACCAACCGTTTAGCCGCTATCAAGCCCGGAATGTAAGTCTTTTTAGGCTCGAAAATGTCCAATATTTTCACTTAATAATCGCGTTTTTGCGGTCAAACTAAGGGAAATATAGTAAAAAGTCACTGGACCTTTTTTGTAGGTCATCTTATTTCCTAAATAAAACGTTAGTCTTATTTTGACCTCCGACCAATGGTTTCGCCGCTATCGACCCCAAAAAACAAAAGTTTCGCGTAAAAAGTTACAACAAAATTGTACATAATCACGTTTTTCGGCCAAACCAATCGAGATAGGGCAAAAGATTACTGGACCTTTTCTGTAGATCGCGCAATTTGCTAATTTGATTGGGTCAATCAGATTTGAGCTACGACCAACGGTTCGGCCGCTATCGGGCTTGAAAACATTATTTTTATCGAAAACATCTCTGGAATTTCAAATGTTCGAGCGTTTTGTCGCTTAACCATGGAAGATAGAGCAAAAAAGTCATTAGACCTTTTTTGTAGTTCACTTCATTCCTGACCATGAATTTTCCGTCAGATCCGAGCTAGCTCCAACGGTTCGCCCGCTATCGGGCTTACAAAAAATGCCTGCAGGGGTGAAGAATGCGCGATTTTTTGGGAATTTTTTTTTGAGGGTTGAAAATGAAAAATTCTCACTTTTCGGGATTTTCCTGGTGGTTACACGTGGAAAGCTATCTGTGTACCAAATTTCAAGTCTCTAACTCATCTGGAAGTAGGTTAGAATTAGTATACGTGAGTGAGTCAGTCAGTTACACATGCGGCTGTATATATATAGGACTCGCCTTCGGCTCGCTGGGGGCTACGCCCCCAGGCCCCCATGATGTACGCTTGCAAATTCGGGGATGAGCGGTTAAATTTACGCTTGCATATTCGAGATAAGAGGGATTTGATGATTGTTAAAATTTGGACATGAGGTCAAGCCAGGAAATTCCCTGGGGGGGTTTAAGAGATTTGGTGATTGTTAAAATTCGTACATGAGGTTTCATGTTCCCTGCTCTATCCGATTCCGAGAATCGTACGGGTCATATTGCTTCGCTAACGCTCAGCCAATTGATATGTGGTGTATAATAACAATCAATAGACATCGCAGAACAGTTAAGTTATGTGTTCGTGAAATTAGAAGACAAGAAGAATTTTATGGTAACTAAAGTCAGCGTATATCATAGTTTAATTTTCCGGATTCACCCAAACTTTTGACTTTGAGAGCGTTTTACGGCTTAACCGTTAGAGATACGAGAAAAAGTGACTGGACCTTTCTTGTCGGAAATTTGATTTTATCTTTCGATTCTGGTGTCCGATTTTAGCTACGACGTCTGGTTTAGCCAGTACGGAGCTGTGGAGAAAGGACTGCACTGGTGGGCTATATTGTGAATTGTTTAGTGTAAATATAACAAAAAACCCAACCCTGAGTCATTATTTTTAAGTTGTTTAGGGGGTTTAATCTGCTCAGAGGTTTATTATTGTCGTGCCAGGAAATTCCCGGGGGGGGGGAGAATAATGTTAAAGGGGGCTAGACATCAGGGGGTTTAATTTACTCATGAGAAGATTATCTGGTCTTATCAGAAGATTCCGGGGTAGGGGGGTTGTTTGGGTGTTGGGAAAATTCGGGGATAAGCGGTATTCAGGAGTTCATCTACTAGGAAATTCCCTGGGGGGGGGGTTAATGTTACTGGGGGTTAAGACATCAGGGGGTTATCAGGTTATACCAGGAACTTCCCAAGGGGGGTTAAGAGATTTGGTGATTATTAGAATTCTGACATAAAGTCATGCCAATAAATTCCCTAGGGGGGGTTAATGTTACCAGGGTGGTTAACACATCAGGGGATTAATATACTCAGGAGGTTATCTGGTCATACTAGGAAATCCTCGGAGGGGGGTTAAAGTTACCGGGGGTTAATGACACACTTGTGCCTATTTTAGAGGGTTGTCGTGTCTGTGAACAAAATAAAAATTTGTTCTGTCCCTATCTACTATTGACGCATAGCTAACGCTCAGCCAACTTATTATGTGGGGTTGTATTCACTCGTTAACCTAGCAAAGCCTGAATCCTGATTGAATTATACAAATATTAGCCACAATATAATATATATTTAAAACTCCAAAAATTTCCAATTCACGACAATATTATTTTGCTATTTATCGCGTTTTTCAGGCTTATTAAAGGACATACAGCAAAAAGTTATTAGACTTGTTTTGTAGAACACGTCGTTTACTAAAACTTATTTCATGGATGTTTTTGAGTTACGACCAACCGTTTAGCCGCTATCAAGCCCGCAATGTAAATTTGTAGGCGAAAATTTCCAAATATTTTCACTTAATCGCGTTTTGCGGTCAAACTAATGGAGATATAGTAAAAAGTCACTAAACCTTTTTTGTAGATCGTATTATTTCCTAAATCTAACCTTTGTTTTATTTTGACCTCCGACCAATGTTTTCGCCGCTATCGACCCCAAAAAACAAAGTTTTCACGTGAAAATTACAAAAGAATTGCACATAATCACGTTTTTTCGGCCAAAACCAATGGAGATAGAGCAAAAAGTCATTGGACCTTTTCTGTAGATCGCGCAATTTGCTAATTTGATGGGTCAATCAGATTTGAGCTACGACCTACCGTTCGGCCGCTATCGGGCTCGAAACTTTATTTTAGGCGAAAAAATCTCTGGAATGTCAAATGTTCGAGTGTTTTGTCGCCTAACCATGGAAGATAGAGCAAAAAGTCATTGGACCTTTTTTGTAGTTCACTTCATTCCTGATTATGAATTTTTCGTCAGAATCCGAGCTAGCTCCAACGGTTCGCCCGCTATCGGGCTTACAAAAAAGGCCTGCAGGGGTAAAGAATGCGCGATTTTTCGGGAATTTTTTTGAGGGGTTTAGATGTAAAAAAGTCCGGTTTTCAGACTTTTCCTCCGGGTCATATTGTGAAAGGTACCTGCGTGCCAAATTTCAAGTTTCCAGCACTTCTAGAAGTATGTTAGAATTTGTATCTATATATCAATCAGTCAGTGAGTGAGTCAGTTTCACATGCGGCTGGTGTATATAATATAGGACTCGCCTTCGGCTCGCTGGGGGCTACGCCCCCAGGCCCCCATTTGGGTGTTGGCTAAATTCGGGGATAAGCGTAGTTCGGTGATTGGTTAAATTCAGACGTGAAGTTTCCAAATTTTATGTATCCATTCTCGATGAGAATCTTACGGGTCGTAATGCATCGCTAACGCTCAGCCAAAAGATGTGTGGTGTATAATATTAATCAATTGATGTGGTAGAAGAGTTAAGTTATGTGTTCGTGAAATTTGGAGACAAGAAGAATTTGGTTTTTAACCAAAGTCAGAGGACGTATGTATACCACAGTTTAATTTTCCGGATTTACCCAAACTTTTGACTTTTGAGGGCGTTTTGCGGCTTAACCGTTAGAGATACGTGAAAAAGTGACTGGACCTTTCTTGTCGGAAATTTGATTTTATCTTTCGATTCTGGTGTCCGATTTTAGCTACGACGTCTGGTTTAGCCAGTACGGAGCTGTGGAGAAAGGACTGCACTGGTGGCTATTGTGAATTGTTTAGTGTAAATATAACAAAAACCCAACCCTGAGTCATTATTTTTAAGTTGTTTAGGGGGTTTAATCTGCTCAGAGGTTTATATTGTCGTGCCAGGAAATTCCCGGGGGGGGGAGAATAATGTTAAAGGGGGCTAAGACATCAGGGGGTTTAATTTACTCATGAGAAGATTATCTGGTCTTATCAGAAGATTCCGGGGTAGGGGGGTTGTTTGGGTGTTGGGAAAATTCGGGGATAAGCGGTATTCAGGAGTTCATCTACTAGGAAATTCCCTGGGGGGGGGGTTAATGTTACTGGGGGTTAAGACATCAGGGGGTTATCAGGTTATACCAGGAACTTCCCAAGGGGGGTTAAGAGATTTGGTGATTATTAGAATTCTGACATGAAGTCATGCCAATAAATTCCCTCAGCCAAAAGATGTGTGGTGTATAATATTAATCAATTGATGTGGTAGAAGAGTTAAGTTATGTGTTCGTGAAATTTGGAGACAAGAAGAATTTGGTTTTTAACCAAAGTCAGAGGACGTATGTATACCACAGTTTAATTTTCCGGATTTACCCAAACTTTTGACTTTGAGGGCGTTTTGCGGCTTAACCGTTAGAGATACGTGAAAAAGTGACTGGACCTTTCTTGTCGGAAATTTGATTTTATCTTTCGATTCTGGTGTCCGATTTTAGCTACGACGTCTGGTTTAGCCAGTACGGAGCTGTGGAGAAAGGACTGCAATGGTGGCTATTGTGAATTGTTTTAGTGTAAATATAACAAAAACCCAACCCTGAGTCATTATTTTTAAGTTGTTTAGGGGGTTTAATCTGCTCAGAGGTTTATATTGTCGTGCCAGGAAATTCCCGGGGGGGGGACGAGAATAATGTTAAAGGGGGCTAAGACATCAGGGGGTTTAATTTACTCATGAGAAGATTATCTGGTCTTATCAGAAGATTCCGGGGTAGGGGGGTTGTTTGGGTGTTGGGAAAATTCGGGGATAAGCGGTATTCAGGAGTTCAATCTACTAGGAAATTCCCTGGGGGGGGGGTTAATGTTACTGGGGGTTAAGACATCAGGGGGTTATCAGGTTATACCAGGAACTTCCCAAGGGGGGTTAAGAGATTTGGTGATTATTAGAATTCTGACATGAAGTCATGCCAATAAATTCCCTCAGCCAAAAAGATGTGTGGTGTATAATATTAATCAATTGATGTGGTAGAAGAGTTAAGTTATGTGTTCGTGAAATTTGGAGACAAGAAGAATTTGGTTTTAACCAAAGTCAGAGGACGTATGTATACCACAGTTTAATTTTCCGGATTTACCCAAACTTTTGACTTTGAGGGCGTTTTGCGGCTTAACCGTTAGAGATACGTGAAAAAGTGACTGGACCTTTCTTGTCGGAAATTTGATTTTATCTTTCGATTCTGGTGTCCGATTTTAGCTACGACGTCTGGTTTAGCCAGTACGGAGCTGTGGAGAAAGGACTGCACTGGTGGCTATTGTGAATTGTTTAGTGTAAATATAACAAAAACCCAACCCTGAGTCATTATTTTTAAGTTGTTTAGGGGGTTTAATCTGCTCAGAGGTTTATATTGTCGTGCCAGGAAATTCCCGGGGGGGGGAGAATAATGTTAAAGGGGGCTAAGACATCAGGGGGTTTAATTTACTCATGAGAAGATTATCTGGTCTTATCAGAAGATTCCGGGGTAGGGGGGTTGTTTGGGTGTTGGGGAAAATTCGGGGATAAGCGGTATTCAGGAGTTCATCTACTAGGAAATTCCCTGGGGGGGGGGTTAATGTTACTGGGGGTTAAGACATCAGGGGGTTATCAGGTTATACCAGGAACTTCCCAAGGGGGGTTAAGAGATTTGGTGATTATTAGAATTCTGACATGAAGTCATGCCAATAAATTCCCTCAGCCAAAAGATGTGTGGTGTATAATATTAATCAATTGATGTGGTAGAAGAGTTAAGTTATGTGTTCGTGAAATTTGGAGACAAGAAGAATTTGGTTTTAACCAAAGTCAGAGGACGTATGTATACCACAGTTTAATTTTCCGGATTTACCCAAACTTTTGACTTTGAGGGCGTTTTGCGGCTTAACCGTTAGAGATACGTGAAAAAGTGACTGGACCTTTCTTGTCGGAAATTTAATTTTGTCTTTCGATTCCGTCGTCAGATTTGATCTACGACCTATGGTTTAGTCAGTACAACGCTTGGCATAAAAGTCTGCACTGGTCAGCTATGGTGTAAACAGATTTAGTGTAAAGAAAAGAAAAACTACGTTTAGCAGATTATTAAGTAGATCAGTCGGTGTAATTTAATCAAGGGTGCTCGTCTACCAGGGAATTCCCGGGAGGGGGGTTAATGTTCTCGGGGGTTATGGAACACGTGGTACTTTTTCTAGTAAATGTGTGTCTGGGCACGAGGAATTTTTATCAAAATAAAACGTTCATCAAAGGGGTTTAAATTACTCCGGAAATTATCATTCCACGCCAGGGTTTTGGCAATGAACTAATATTTCATAAAATTAAATTAAAAACCCTCTGTCCCTATCTACTATTGAAGCTTCACCAACGCTCAGCCAATTCCCGACGTGGAGGGGGGTTTTAGTCACTCGTTAACGTAGTAATACAAGGGTCAAGCTGGAACCAGCATGAAGCGCACTAATTATAGTTGAAAAAATTTAAAACACCTAAAAGTAACGACGAAGAATTTGCCATTTAGAGCATTTATCAGGCTTACGGAAAGATAAACGATAGAAAGCTACTGGGCCTTTTTTGTAGATCCTATCAATAGCTACTTAAAAAAAGTTTTACATTTTAGCTAGGGCCAACGGTTCGGCCACTATCGAACCCGGAAGGTAAGTTTTTGTGTGAAATTTTCAACATAATCACGTTTTACGGCTAAACCATGGAAGATAGAGTAAAAGGTCACTAGACCTTTCTTGTAGATCGCATTATTTTGTATTAAAATCAAATTTTTTAATCCGGCCTAAAACTGTAGTTTTGTCTGCAATGGAGCCCAGAAAAACAATATCTCACGTAAAACGTAAAAAATCTGTACTTTAAAACACGTGTTGCGGCCCAAACCATTGGGCATAGGGCAAAATGTCACTGGACCTTTTTTGTAGATCACGCGATTTTCTAAATCCCATTGAAAATTTGTTTTGAGCTACGGCCAACCGTTTAGCCGCTATCGAGCCCGAAAGGTAAATTTTTAGGCGAAAATTTCAAAATATTTTAATGTAATCGCGTTTTTGCGGCCGAACCGATGGAGTTAGAGCAAAAAGTCACTGGGCCTTTTTTGTAGTTCACTTCATTCCTGATTATGAATTTTTCAACAGATCGAAGCTAGCTCCAACGGTTTGCCCGCTATCGGGCTCCAAAGGAAACCCTGCAAGGGCAAAAAAAGGGGTATGTTCGCGAATTTTTTTTGAGGGGTTCAAAAGTAAAAATTTCCGGTTTTCAGACTTTTCCCGGTGGTTTGAGGACACAAGCGACACGTGTGCAAAATTTCACGTTTCCAGCACTTCTAGAACTATGTTAGAATTAGTATGATTATATGTCAGTGAGTTACACATGCGGCTGTATATATATAAGGATAAACCGTTAGAGATATGACAAAAAAGTGACTGGACCTTTCTTGTCGGAAATTTAATTTTGTCTTTCGATTGTGCCCTCAGATCTGATCTACGACCTATGGTTTAGCCAGAAATGAGCTCGGGAGAAAAGTCTGCACGGGTCAGCTATCTTGAATTGTTTAGTATAAACATAATAAAAACCGACCTCAAGGCAGTATTTTAAAGTCGAACAGGGGGTTTAATATCACCAGGAGACTATCTAGTCAAGGCGAGAAATTCCCTGGGTGGGTGATTAATGTTAAGGAGGTTAAGACAAGAGGGGGTTTAATTTCGTCAGGATATTGTCTGGTCATATGAACAAATTCCCAGAGGGGGTTAACGTTACCGGGGGATAAGTCTCCAGGGGGTTATCTGGTCATACCAGGATCTTCCCAGGGGGGGGGGGTTTAAGAGATTTGGTGACTAGTAAAATTCGGACATGAGGTCATGGCAGGAAATTCCCTGGGGGGGTTTAATGTTACCAGGGGGGTTAACACATCAGGGGGTTGAATGTACAGGAGGTTATCAGGTCATACCAGGAAATCCCCGGGGGGGGGGTTAATATTACCGGGGGTTAATGACACACTTGGGCCTTTTTTAGAGGGTATTGTGTCTGTGAACATAATAAATATTCCTCTGTCCCTATCTACTATTGACGCTTAGCTAACGCTCAGCCAACTCCCGAAGTCACTGAACCTTTTCTGTAGATCACGTGATTTCCTAAATCCCGTTTAAAATTTGTTTTGAGTTACGACCAACCGTTTTAGCCGCTATCAAGCCCGGAATGTAAATTTTTAGGCGAAAATGTCCAATATTTTCACTTAATCGCGTTTTGCGGTCAAAACTAAGGGAAATATAGTAAAAAGTCACTGGACCTTTTTTGTAGGTCATCTTATTTCCTAAATAAAACGTTAGTCTTATTTTGACCTCCGACCAATGGTTTCGCCGCTATCGACACCAAAAACAAAATGTTCACGTGAAAATTACATAAATTTTGCACATAATCACGTATTGCGGTCATACCGATGGAGATAGGGCAAAATGTCACTGGACCTTTTCTGTAGATCGCGCAATTTGCTAATTTGATGGGTCAATCAGATTTGAGCTACGACCAACGGTTCGGCCGCTATCGGGCTTGAAACATTATTTTTATCGAAAAAATCTCTGGAATTTCAAATGTTCGAGCGTTTTGTCGCTTAACCATGGAAGATAGAGCAAAAAATCATTAGACCTTTTTTGTAGTTCACTTCATTCCTGACCATGAATTTTTCCGTCAGATCCGAGCTAGCTCCAACGGTTCGCCCGCTATCGGGCTTACAAAAAATGCCTGCAGGGGTGAAGAATGCGCGATTTTTTGGGAATTTTTTTGAGGGGTTGAAAATGAAAAATTCTCACTTTTCGGGATTTTCCTGGTGGTTACACGTGGAAAGCTATCTGTGTACCAAATTTCAAGTCTCTAACTCATCTGGAAGTAGGTTAGAATTAGTATACGTGAGTGAGTGAGTCAGTCAGTCAGTTACACATGCGGTTGTATATATATTAGACTCGCCTTCGGCTCGCTGGGGGCTACGCCCCAGGCCCCCAAAGTAAACGCTTGCAAATTCGGGGATAAGCGGAATTCGGTGACTGGTTAAGTCCGGACATTAAGTAAATGACAAGGGATTTAAAAATTGACCTTTTTCATAGATTTTTTTCCGGATTCGTAAAATCTTTTGACTTTGAGGGCATTTTGCGGTTTAAACCGTTACAGATACGACAAAAAGTGACTGGACCTTTCTTGTCGGAAATTTAATTTTGTCTTTCGATTGTGCCCTCAGATCTGATCTACGACCTATGGTTTAGCCAGAAATGAGCTCGGGAGAAAAGTCTGCACGGGTCAGCTATCTTGAATTGTTTAGTATAAACATAATAAAAACCGACCTCAAGGCAGTATTTTAAGTCGAACAGGGGGTTTAATATCACCAGGAGACTATCTAGTCAAGGCGAGAAATTCCCTGGGTGGGTGATTAATGTTAAGGAGGTTAAGACAAGAGGGGGTTTAATTTCGTCAGGATATTGTCTGGTCATATGAACAAATTCCCAGAGGGGGTTAACGTTACCGGGGGATAAGTCTCCAGGGGGTTATCTGGTCATACCAGGATCTTCCCAGGGGGGGGGGGGTTTAAGAGATTTGGTGACTAGTAAAATTCGGACATGAGGTCATGGCAGGAAATTCCCTGGGGGGGTTTAATGTTACCAGGGGGGTTAACACATCAGGGGGTTGAATGTACAGGAGGTTATCAGGTCATACCAGGAAATCCCGGGGGGGGGTTAATATTACCGGGGGTTAATGACACACTTGGGCCTTTTTTAGAGGGTATTGTGTCTGTGAACATAATAAATATTCCTCTGTCCCTATCTACTATTGACGCTTAGCTAACGCTCAGCCAACTCCCGAAGTCACTGAACCTTTTCTGTAGATCACGTGATTTCCTAAATCCCGTTTTTAAAATTTGTTTTGAGTTACGACCAACCGTTTAGCCGCTATCAAGCCCGGAATGTAAATTTTTAGGCGAAAATGTCCAATATTTTCACTTAATCGCGTTTTGCGGTCAAAACTAAGGGAAATATAGTAAAAAGTCACTGGACCTTTTTTGTAGGTCATCTTATTTCCTAAATAAAACGTTAGTCTTATTTTGACCTCCGACCAATGGTTTCGCCGCTATCGACCCCAAAAACAAAAGTTTCGCGTAAAAGTTACAACAAAATTGTACATAATCACGTTTTTCGGCCAAACCAATCGAGATAGGGCAAAAGATTACTGGACCTTTTCTGTAGATCGCGCAATTTGCTAATTTGATGGGTCAATCAGATTTGAGCTACGACCAACGGTTCGGCCGCTATCGGGCTTGAAACATTATTTTTATCGAAAAAATCTCTGGAATTTCAAATGTTCGAGCGTTTTTGTCGCTTAACCATGGAAGATAAAGCAAAAAGTCATTAGACCTTTTTTGTAGTTCACTTCATTCCTGACCATGAATTTTCCGTCAGATCCGAGCTAGCTCCAACGGTTCGCCCGCTATCGGGCTTACAAAAAATGCCTGCAGGGGTGAAGAATGCGCGATTTTTTGGGAATTTTTTTTGAGGGGTTGAAAATGAAAAATTCTCACTTTTCGGGATTTTCCTGGTGGTTACACGTGGAAAGCTATCTGTGTACCAAATTTCAAGTCTCTAACTCATCTGGAAGTAGGTTAGAATTAGTATACGTGAGTGAGTGAGTCAGTCAGTCAGTTACACATGCGGTTGTATATATATAGGACTCGCCTTCGGCTCGCTGGGGGCTACGCCCCCAGGCCCCCAAAGTAAGTGCCTTAAATTCTGGGATAAGAGGGATTTTGGTGATTAGTAAAATTCGGACATGAGGTCATGCCAGGAAATTCCCTGGGGGGAGGTTTAATGTTACCAAGGGTTAAGACATCAGGGGGTTATCTGGGTCATACCAGGAACTTCCCAAGGGGGGTTAAGAGATTTGGTGATTAGTTATTCCTGAGGGGGGTTTAATGTTACCGGGTGGGTTAACACATCAGGGGGTTTAATGTACTCAGGAGGTTATCAGGTCATAGCAGGAAATCCCCGGGGAGGGGGTTAATGTTACTGGGGGTTAATGACACACCCCAGGCCCCCTTTCGGGTGTTGGCCAAATTCGGGGATAAGCGGAATTCGGAATTAAATTGGACCTATTTTATTGAATTTTTCAGTTGTAATCAAAGTTTTGACTTTAATGGCATTTTACGGGTTAACCGTTAGAGATACAAGAAAAAAGTGACTGGACCTTTCTTGTCGGAAATTTAATTTTGTCTTTCGATTGTGCCCTCAGATTTGATCTACGACCTATGGTTTAGCCAGGAATTAGCTCGGGAGAAAAGTCTGCACGGATCAGCTATCTTGAATTGTTTAGTATAAACATAATAAAAACCGACCTTAAGGCAGTATTTTAAGTGGAACAGGGGGTTTAATGTCACCAGGAGACTATCTAGTCAAGGCGAGAAATTCCCGGGGGGGGGTGATTAATGTTAAGGGGGTTAGACATCAGGGGGTTTAAATTCGTCAGGATATTGTCTGGTCATATGAACAAATTCCCAGGGGGGGTTAACGTTACCGGGGGATAAGACTCCGGGGGGTTATCTGGTCATACCAGGAACTTCCCAGGGGGGGTTAAGAGATTTGGTGACTGGTCAAAGATCGGACATGAGGTCATGCCAGGAAATTCCCTGGGGGGGTTTAATGTTACCAGGGGGGTTAACACATCAGGGGGTTGAATGTACTCAGGAGGTTATCAGGTCATACCAGGAAATCCCCGGGGGGGGGGTTAATATTACCGGGGGTTAATGACACACTTGGGCCTATTTTAGAGGGTGTTGTGTCTGTGAACATAATAAAATCTTTCTCTGTCCCTATCTACTATTGACGCTTAACTAACGCTCAGCCAGTTTCTAATGTGGAGTTGTATTCACTCGTTAACGTAACAAAGCAAGTGCAAACTGAATCTGGAATGAATTACACAAATATTAGTCACATAATAATTTAAAAACTCCAAAAATTGCCAATCTACGACAAATATTTAGCTATTTATAGAGTTTTTCTGGCTTATTAAAGGACATACAACAAATAGTTACATTACCTTTTTTGTAGATCCCATCAATTTATAGCCATAAAAAGTTTTTATATTTAAGGTAGAACTAACCGTTTGGCCGCTATCGACTCTAGAAACAAAGTTATTAAAAAGAAATTACGAAATATTTACATTTATTAGCCGAACCAATGGAGATAGAGCAAAATGTCACTGGACCTTTTTTGTAGATCGCATTAATTAGTAATAAAATCAAATTTTTATTCTGTGATACAATAAGTAGTTTGGCCGGAATAAAACCCAGAAAACAAAATCTCACGTAAAACTTAGAAAATCAATACTTTAAAACGCGTTATGCGGCCAAACCATTGAGGGTAGGGCAAAAAGTTACATGACCTTTTTTGTAGATCACGCCATTTACTAAATCCCATTGAAAATTTGTTTTGAGCTACAACCAACCGTTTAGCCGCTATCGAGCCCGAAAGGTAAATTTTTAGGCGAAAATTTCAAAATATTTTAATGTAATCGCGTTTTTTTCGGCCAAACCAATTGAGATAGAGCAAAAAGATCACTGGACCTTTTTTGTAGTTCACATCATTCCTGACTATGAATTTTTCTTCAGATCGAAGCTAGCTCCGACGGTTCGCCCGCTATCGGGCTTCAAAGGAAAGCCTGCTAGGGCAAAACAGGGGTCCGTTCGGGAATTTTTTTGAGGGGTTCAAAAGTAAAAAAATCCGGTTTTCAGACTTTTCCCGGAGGTTTGAAGATACGTGCGACGTGCGTGCAAAATTTCACGTTTCCAGCACTTCTGGAAGTATGTTAGAATTAGTATTACCTATGTGTCAGTCAGTGAGTCAGTTACACATGCGGCTGTATATATATGGGACTCGCCTTCGGCTCGCTGGGGCTACGCCCCCAGGCCCAGATGATGTACGCTTGCAAATTCGGGGATAAGAGAGATTTGGTGGTTTTTTTAAAATTCCGACGTGAGGCATACCGGGAAATTCCCTAGGGGGGGGTTTAATGTTACCAGGAGGTTTACTTTACTCAGGAGGTTATCTGGTCATTCCAGGAAATTCCCGGGGGTGGTTAAAGGATTCGGTGTTTGGTAAATGTGATGTACGCTTGCAAATTTGGGGATAAGAGAGATTTGGTGGTTGTTAAAATTCGCACATGAGATCATGCCAGGAAATTCCCTGGGGGGGGGGGGTAAACGTTACCGGGGGATAAGACACCAGGGGGTTATCTGGTCATACCAGGAACTTCCCAGGGGGGGTTAAGAGATTTGGTGATTGGTAAAATTCAGACATGAGGTCAAGCCAGTATATTCCCTGGGAGGGTTAATGTTACCGGGGGGGGGGGTTAACACATCAGGGGGTTTAATTTACTCAGGAGATTATCTGGTCATACCAGGAACTTCCCAGGGGGGGTTAAGAGATTTGGTGATTGGTAAAATTCAGACATGAGGTCAAGCCAGTATATTCCCTGGGAGGGTTAATGTTACCGGGGGGGTTAACACATCAGGGGGTTTAATTTACTCAGGAGATTATCTGGTCATACCAGGAAATCCCGGGGGGGGGGTTAATGTTACCGGGGGTTAATGACACACCCCAGGCCACCTTACGGGTGTTGGCCAGATTCGGGGATAAGCGGAATTCGGAATTAAATTGGACCCATTTTATTGAATATTTCAGTTTTTTTAATCAAAGTTTTGACTTTAATGATATTTTACGGTTTTAACCGTTAGAGATACGAGAAAAAGTAACTGGACCTTTCTTGTCGGAAATTTAATTTTGTGTTTCGATTGTGACCTCAGATTTGATCTACGATCTATGGTTTAGTCGGTACAACGCTTGGCATAAAAGTCTGCACTGGTCAGCTATCTTGAATTGTTTAGTATAAACATAATAAAAACCGACATTAAGGCAGTATTTTAAGTCGAACAGGGGGTTTAATATCAGCAGGAGACAATCTAGTCAAGCCGTGAAGTTCCCGGGGGGGGAGATTAATGTCAAAGGGGGTTAAGACATCAGGGGGTTTAATTTAGTCAGGATATTGTCTGGTCATATGAACAAATTCCCGGGTGGGGGGGTTAATGTTTACAAGGGGTTAATGACACACGTGGGCCTATTTTAGAGGGTGTTGTGTCTGTGAACATAATAAAAAAAACTCTGTCCCCTATCTACTATTGAAGCTTCACTAACGCTCAGCCAACTCCTGACGTGGAGAGCGGTTTTAGTCACTCGTAACGTAGTAATACAAGTTCAATCTGGAACCAGCATGAATCGCACTAATTATAGTTGCAAGATTTAAAACCCCTAAAAGTAACGACGAAGAATTTGTAATTTAAAGCATTTATCAGGCTTACGGAAAGATAAACGATAGAAATCTGCTGAACATTTTTTTAGATTCTATGAATAGCTAGTTACAAAAAATTTTACATTTAAGCTAGGGCTAACGGTTCGGCCAATATTGAGCCCTGAAGGTAAGTTTTGAGTGAAAGTTTGAACATAATCACGCTTTACGGCTAAACCATAGAAGATCGGGTAACAGACCACTGGACCTTTTTTGTAGATCGCATTATTTTGTATTAAAATAAAATTTTTAATTTGGCCTAAACCTAAGGTTTTGTCTGCAACGGAGCCCAGAAAACAATATCTCACGTAAAACTTGTAAAATCGATACTTTAAAACGCGTAATACGGCCAAACCATTGGGGATAGGGCAAAATGTCAAAAAACCTTTATTGTTGATCGTGCTGTTTACTAAATTCCATTGAAAATTGGTTTGACCTACGACCAGCCGTTTAGCCGCTATCAAGCCCGGAATGTAAATTTGTAGGCGAAAATTTCAAAATATTTTCACTTAATCGCGTTTTGCGGTCAAACTAATGGAGATATAGTAAAAAGTCATTAAACCTTTTTTGTAGATCATATTATTTCCTAAATCTCCCTTTTGTTTTATTTTGACCTCCGACCAATTGTTTCGCCGCTATCGACCCCAAAAACAAAGTTTTCACGTGAAAATTACAAAAAAATTGCACATAATCACGTTTTTTCGACCAAACTAATGGAGATAGAGCAAAAAGTTACGAGACCTTTTCTGTAGATCGCAAAATTTGCTAATTTGATGGGTCAATCAGATTTGAGCTACAACCTACCGTTCGGCCGCTATCGAGCTCGAAACTTTATTTTAAGCGAAAAAATCTCTGGAATGTTAAATGTTCAAGCGTTTTGTCGCTTAACCAAGGAAGATAGAGCAAAAAGTCACTGGACCTTTTTTGTAGTTCACTTCATTCCTGACTATGAATTTTTCGTCAGATCCGAGCTAGCTCCAACGGTTCGCCCGCTATCGGGCTTACAAAAAATGCCTGCAGGGGTAAAGAATGCGCGATTTTTTGGGAATTTTTTTGAGGGGTTTAGAAGTAAAAAAGTCCGGTTTTCAGACTTTTCCTCCGGGTCATATTGTGAAAGGTACCTGCATGCCAAATTTCAAGTTTCCAGCACTTCTAGAAGTATGTTAGAATTTGTATCTATATATCAATCAGTCAGTGAGTGAGTGAGTCAGTTTCACATGCGGCTGTATATATATGGGACTCGCCTTCGGCTCGCTGGGGGCTACGCCCCCAGGCCCCCAAAGTAAGTGCCTTAAATTCGGGGATATGATTGATTTGGTGATAGGTAAAATTCGGACATGATGTCATGCCAGGAAATTAGGAGGAAGGGAGGGAGTTAACGTTACCTGGGGATAAGACGTCAGGGGGTTATCTGGTCATACCAGGAACTTCCCAGGGGGGGGGTTAAGAGATTTGGTGATTGGTAAAATTCGGACATGAGATCATGTCAGGAAATTCCCTGGGGAGGGGGGTTTAATGCTACCGGGGGTTAATACATCAGGGGGTTTAATTTACTCAGTTGGTTATTTGGTCATAACAGGAAATTGCGCGGGGGGGTTAATGTTACCGGGGGTTAACGACACACCCCAGGCTCCCTTTCGGGTGTTGGCCAAATTCGGGGATAAGCGGAATTCGGAATTATCTTGGACCTATATTATTTAATTTTTCAGTTTTAATCAAAGTTTTGACTTTAATGGCGTTTTACGGGTTAACCGTTAGAGATACGAGAAAAAGTAACTGGACCTTTCTTGTCGGAAATTTAATTTAATCTTTCGATTCCGTCGTCAGATTTTAGCTGCGACCTTTGGTTTAGCCAGGAATGAGCTCGGGAGAAAAGTCTGCACTGGTCAGCTATCGTGAATTGTTTAGTACAAACATAAAAAAAACCGACCTTAAGGCAGTATTTTAAGTTGAACAGTTGGTTTAATATCGTCAGGAGATTATCTAGTCAAGCCAGGAAATTCCCTGGGGGGGGGGGTTAACACATCAGGGGGTTTAATTTATTCAGGAGTTTATCTGGTCATACCAGGAAATCCCCGGGGGGGGGGTGTTAGCGGGGGTTAATTACACAGTTCGGCCTATTTTTTGAGGGTGTTGTGTCTGTGAACATAATAAAAAACACTCTGTCCCTATCTACTATTGAAGCTTCACTAACGCTCAGCCAACTCCCGACGTGGAGGGGGGGGTTTTTAGTCACTCGGTAACGTAGTAATACAAGGTCAATCTGGAACCAGCACGAATCGCACTAATTATAGTTGCAAGATTTAAAACCCCTAAAATTGACGACAAAGAATTTGCCTTTTAGAGCATTTACCAGGCTTACGGAAAGATAAACGACAGAAAGCTACTGGACCTTTTTTGTTGATTTTATCAATAGCTAGTTATAAAAAGTTTTACATTTAGGCTACGGCCAACGGTTCGGGCCACTATCGAGCCCGAAATGTTAAGTTTTTAAGTGAAGTTTTCGACATAATCACGTTTTACGGCTAAACCATGGAAGATAGAGTAAAAAGTCACTGAAACTTTTGTGTAAATCGCATTATTTTGTATTAAAATCAAATTTTTATTCTCGCCTAGAACTAAGATTTTGTCTGAAATAGAGCCCAGAAAACAATATTTCACGTAAAACTAAAAAAATCGATACTTTAAAACGCGTAATAAAAATTTCCGGTTTTCAGACTTTTTCCCGGTGGTTTGAGGACACAAGCGACACGTGTGCAAAATTTCACGTTTCCAGCACTTCTAGAACTATGTTAGAATTAGTATGATTATATGTCAGTGAGTTACACATGCGGCTGTATATATATAAGGACTCGCCTTCGGCTCGCTGGGGGCTACGCCCCCAGGCCCCCAAAGTAAGTGCCTTAAAGTCGGGGATATGATTGATTTGGTGATAAGTAAAATTCGGACATGATGTCATGCCAGGAAATTCCCAGGGAGGGGGTTTAACGTTATCTGGGGATAAGACGTCAGGGGGTTATCTGGTCATACCAGGAACTTCCCAGGGGGGGGGTTAAGAGATTTGGTGATTGGTAAAATTCGGACATAAGGTCATGCCAGGAAATTCCCTGGGGAGGGGGATTTAATGCTACCGGGGGGTTATTACATCAGGGGGTTTAATTTACTCAGTTGGTTATTTGGTCATAACAGGAAATTCAGCGGGGGGGGGGGTTAATGTTACCGGGGGTTAACGACACATCCCAGGCTCCCTTTCGGGTGTTGGCCAAATTCGGGGATAGGCGGAATTCGGAATTATCTTGGACCTATGTTATTTAATTTTTCAGTTTTAATCAAAGTTTTGACTTTAATGGCGTTTTTAACGGGGTTAACCGTTAGAGATACGAGAAAAAGTAACTGGACCTTTCCTGTCGGAAATTTAATTTTATCTTTCGATTGTGCCCTCAGATTTGATCTACGACCTACCGTTCAACCACTATCAGGCAGAATGTGAAAGGGGGTTAAGACATCAGGGGGTTTTAATTTAGTCAGGATATTGCCTGGTCATATGAACAAATTCCCGGGGGGGTTAATGTTACAAGGGGTTAATGGCACACGTGGGCCTATTTTAGAGGGTGTTGTGTCTGTGAACGTAATAAAAAACTCTGTCCCTATCTACTTTTGAAGCTTTACTAACGCTCAGCCAACTCCCGATGTGGAGGGGGTTTTTAGTCACTCGTTAACGTATTAATACAAGGTCAATCTGGAACCAGCATGAATCGCACTAATTATTTAGTTGCAAGATTTAAAACCCCTAAAATTGACGACAAAAAATTTACAATTTAGAGCATTTATCATGCTTTAACGGAAAGATAAACGAAAGAAAGCTGCTGGATCTTTTTTGTAGATCCTATCAATAGCTAGTTACAAAAAAATTTAACATTTAAGCTAGGGCCAACGGTTCGGCAATATCGAGCCCGGAAGGTAAGTTTTTAAGTGAAATTTTCATCATAATCACGTTTTACGGCTAAACCATGGAAGATAGAGTAAAAAGTTACTGGACTTTTTTTGTAGATCACATTATGTTGTATTAAAATCACATTTTTAATCTTCCCTAAAAATAAGGTGTTGCCTGCAATAGAGCCCAGAAATCAATATATCACGTAAAACTTAAAAAATCAATACTTTGAAACGCGTAATGCGGCCAAACCGTTGGGGATAGGGCAATATGTTACTAGACCTTTTTTGTAGATCACGCAATTTGCTAAATCCCATTGAAAATTTGTTTTTGAGCTACGACCAACCGTTTAGCCGCTATCGAGCCCGAAAGGTAAAATTTTTAGGCGAAACTTTCAAAATATTTTAATGTAATCGCGTTTTGCGGCCGAACCGATGGAGTTAGAGCAAAAGGTCACTGGACCTTTCTTGTAGTTCACTTCATTCCTGACTATGAATTTTTCGTCAGATCGAAGCTAGCTCCAACGGTTCGCCCGATATCGGGCTTCAAAGGAAAGCCTGCAGAGGGCAAAAATGCAGGGTCCGATTTTTTGGGAATTTTTTTGAGGGGTTCAAAAGTAAAAAAAATCCGGTTTTTCAGACTTTTCCCGGAGGTTTGAAGATAGGTGCGACGTGCGTGCAAAAATTGCACGTTTTCCAGCACTTCTGGAACTATGTTAGAATTAGTATTACCTATGTGTCAGTCAGTGAGTCAGTTACACATGCGGCTGTATATATATGGGACTCGCCTTCGGCTCGCTGGGGGCTACGCCCCCAGGCCCAGATGATGTACGCTTGCAAATTCGGGGATAAGAGAGATTTGGTGGTTTTTTTAAAATTCCGACGTGAGGCATACCGGGAAATTCCCTAGGGGGGGGTTTAATGTTACCAGGAGGTTTACTTTACTCAGGAGGTTATCTGGTCATTCCAGGAAATTCCCGGGGGTGGTTAAAGGATTCGGTGTTTGGTAAATGTGATGTACGCTTGCAAATTTGGGGATAAGAGAGATTTGGTGGTTGTTAAAATTCGCACATGAGATCATGCCAGGAAATTCCCTGGGGGGGGGGGGGTAAACGTTACCGGGGGATAAGACACCAGGGGGTTATCTGGTCATACCAGGAACTTCCCAGGGGGGGTTAAGAGATTTGGTGATTGGTAAAATTCAGACATGAGGGTCAAGCCAGTATATTCCCTGGGAGGGTTAATGTTACCGGGGGGGGGGGTTAACACATCAGGGGGTTTAATTTACTCAGGAGATTATCTGGTCATACCAGGAACTTCCCAGGGGGGGTTAAGAGATTTGGTGATTGGTAAAATTCAGACATGAGGTCAAGCCAGTATATTCCCTGGGAGGGTTAATGTTACCGGGGGGGTTAACACATCAGGGGGTTTAATTTACTCAGGAGATTATCTGGTCATACCAGGAAATCCCGGGGGGGGGGTTAATGTTACCGGGGGTTAATGACACACCCCAGGCCACCTTACGGGTGTTGGCCAGATTCGGGGATAAGCGGAATTCGGAATTAAATTGGACCCATTTTATTGAATATTTCAGTTTTAATCAAAGTTTTGACTTTAATGATATTTTACGGTTTAACCGTTAGAGATACGAGAAAAAGTAACTGGACCTTTCTTGTCGGAAATTTAATTTTGTGTTTCGATTGTGACCTCAGATTTGATCTACGATCTATGGTTTAGTCGGTACAACGCTTGGCATAAAAGTCTGCACTGGTCAGCTATCTTGAATTGTTTAGTATAAACATAATAAAAAACCGACATTAAGGCAGTATTTTAAGTCGAACAGGGGGTTTAATATCAGCAGGAGACAATCTAGTCAAGCCGTGAAGTTCCCGGGGGGGGGGAGATTAATGTCAAAGGGGGTTAAGACATCAGGGGGTTTAATTTAGTCAGGATATTGTCTGGTCATATGAACAAAATTCCCGGGTGGGGGGGTTAATGTTACAAGGGGTTAATGACACACGTGGGCCTATTTTAGAGGGTGTTGTGTCTGTGAACATAATAAAAAAAACTCTGTCCCTATCTACTATTGAAGCTTCACTAACGCTCAGCCAACTCCTGACGTGGAGAGCGGTTTTAGTCACTCGTAACGTAGTAATACAAGTTCAATCTGGAACCAGCATGAATCGCACTAATTATAGTTGCAAGATTTAAAACCCCTAAAAGTAACGACGAAGAATTTGTAATTTAAAAGCATTTATCAGGCTTACGGAAAGATAAACGATAGAAATCTGCTGAACATTTTTTTAGATTCTATGAATAGCTAGTTACAAAAAATTTTACATTTAAGCTAGGGCTAACGGTTCGGCCAATATTGAGCCCTGAAGGTAAGTTTTGAGTGAAAGTTTGAACATAATCACACGCTTTTACGGCTAAACCATAGAAGATCGGGTAACAGACCACTGGACCTTTTTTGTAGATCGCATTATTTTGTATTAAAATAAAATTTTTAATTTGGCCTAAACCTAAGGTTTTGTCTGCAACGGAGCCCAGAAAACAATATCTCACGTAAAAACTTGTAAAATCGATACTTTAAAACGCGTAATACGGCCAAAACCATTGGGGATAGGGCAAAATGTCAAAAAACCTTTATTGTTGATCGTGCTGTTTACTAAATTCCATTGAAAATTGGTTTGACCTACGACCAGCCGTTTAGCCGCTATCAAGCCCGGAATGTAAATTTGTAGGCGAAAATTTCAAAATATTTTCACTTAATCGCGTTTTGCGGTCAAACTAATGGAGATATAGTAAAAAGTCATTAAACCTTTTTTGTAGATCATATTATTTCCTAAATCTCCCTTTTGTTTTATTTTGACCTCCGACCAATTGTTTCGCCGCTATCGACCCCAAAAACAAAGTTTTCACGTGAAAAATTACAAAAAAATTGCACATAATCACGTTTTTTCGACCAAACTAATGGAGATAGAGCAAAAAGTTACGAGACCTTTTCTGTAGATCGCAAAATTTGCTAATTTGATGGGTCAATCAGATTTTGAGCTACAACCTACCGTTCGGCCGCTATCGAGCTCGAAACTTTATTTTTAAGCGAAAAAAATCTCTGGAATGTTAAATGTTTCAAGCGTTTTGTCGCTTAACCAAGGAAGATAGAGCAAAAAGTCACTGGACCTTTTTTGTAGTTCACTTCATTCCTGACTATGAATTTTTCGTCAGATCCGAGCTAGCTCCAACGGTTCGCCCGCTATCGGGCTTACAAAAAATGCCTGCAGGGGTAAAGAATGCGCGATTTTTTGGGAATTTTTTTGAGGGGTTTTAGAAGTAAAAAAGTCCGGTTTTCAGACTTTTCCTCCGGGTCATATTGTGAAAGGTACCTGCATGCCAAATTTCAAGTTTCCAGCACTTCTAGAAGTATGTTAGAATTTGTATCTATATATCAATCAGTCAGTGAGTGAGTGAGTCAGTCAGTTTCACATGCGGCTGTATATATATGGGACTCGCCTTCGGCTCGCTGGGGGCTACGCCCCCAGGCCCCCAAAAGTAAGTGCCTTAAATTCGGGGATATGATTGATTTGGTGATAGGTAAAATTCGGACATGATGTCATGCCAGGAAATTAGGAAGGGAGGGAGTTAACGTTACCTGGGGATAAGACGTCAGGGGGTTATCTGGTCATACCAGGAACTTCCCAGGGGGGGGGTTAAGAGATTTGGTGATTGGTAAAATTCGGACATGAGATCATGTCAGGAAAATTCCCTGGGGAGGGGGGTTTAATGCTACCGGGGTTAATACATCAGGGGGTTTAATTTACTCAGTTGGTTATTTGGTCATAACAGGAAATTGCGCGGGGGGGTTAATGTTACCGGGGGTTAACGACACACCCCAGGCTCCCTTTCGGGTGTTGGCCAAATTCGGGGATAAGCGGAATTCGGAATTATCTTGGACCTATATTATTTAATTTTTTCAGTTTTAATCAAAGTTTTGACTTTAATGGCGTTTTACGGGGTTAACCGTTAGAGATACGAGAAAAAAGTAACTGGACCTTTCTTGTCGGAAATTTAATTTAATCTTTCGATTCCGTCGTCAGATTTTAGCTGCGACCTTTGGTTTAGCCAGGAATGAGCTCGGGAGAAAAGTCATGCACTGGTCAGCTATCGTGAATTGTTTAGTACAAACATAAAAAAAAACCGACCTTAAGGCAGTATTTTAAGTTGAACAGTTGGTTTAATATCGTCAGGAGATTATCTAGTCAAAGCCAGGAAATTCCCTGGGGGGGGGGTTAACACATCAGGGGGTTTAATTTATTCAGGAGTTTATCTGGTCATACCAGGAAATCCCCGGGGGGGGGGTGTTAGCGGGGGTTAATTACACAGTTCGGCCTATTTTTTGAGGGTGTTGTGTCTGTGAACATAATAAAAAACACTCTGTCCCTATCTACTATTGAAGCTTCACTAACGCTCAGCCAACTCCCGACGTGGAGGGGGGTTTTAGTCACTCGGTAACGTAGTAATACAAGGTCAATCTGGAACCAGCACGAATCGCACTAATTATAGTTGCAAGATTTAAAACCCCTAAAATTGACGACAAAGAATTTGCCTTTTAGAGCATTTACCAGGCTTACGGAAAGATAAACGACAGAAAGCTACTGGACCTTTTTTGTTGATTTTATCAATAGCTAGTTATAAAAAGTTTTACATTTAGGCTACGGCCAACGGTTCGGCCACTATCGAGCCCGAAATGTAAGTTTTTAAGTGAAGTTTTCGACATAATCACGTTTTACGGCTAAAACCATGGAAGATAGAGTAAAAAGTCACTGAAACTTTTGTGTAAATCGCATTATTTTGTATTAAAATCAAATTTTTATTCTCGCCTAGAACTAAGATTTTGTCTGAAATAGAGCCCAGAAAACAATATTTCACGTAAAACTAAAAAAATCGATACTTTAAAACGCGTAATAAAAAATTTCCGGTTTTCAGACTTTTCCCGGTGGTTTGAGGACACAAGCGACACGTGTGCAAAATTTCACGTTTCCAGCACTTCTAGAACTATGTTAGAATTAGTATGATTATATGTCAGTGAGTTACACATGCGGCTGTATATATATAAGGACTCGCCTTCGGCTCGCTGGGGGCTACGCCCCCAGGCCCCCAAAGTAAGTGCCTTAAAGTCGGGGATATGATTGATTTGGTGATAAGTAAAATTCGGACATGATGTCATGCCAGGAAATTCCCAGGGAGGGGGTTAACGTTATCTGGGGATAAGACGTCAGGGGGTTATCTGGTCATACCAGGAACTTCCCAGGGGGGGGGTTAAGAGATTTTGGTGATTGGTAAAATTCGGACATAAGGTCATGCCAGGAAATTCCCTGGGGAGGGGGATTTAATGCTACCGGGGGTTATTACATCAGGGGGTTTAATTTACTCAGTTGGTTTATTTGGTCATAACAGGAAATTCAGCGGGGGGGGGGTTAATGTTACCGGGGGTTAACGACACATCCCAGGCTCCCTTTCGGGTGTTGGCCAAATTCGGGGATAGGCGGAATTCGGAATTATCTTGGACCTATGTTATTTAATTTTTCAGTTTTAATCAAAGTTTTGACTTTAATGGCGTTTTACGGGTTAACCGTTAGAGATACGAGAAAAAGTAACTGGACCTTTCCTGTCGGAAATTTAATTTTATCTTTCGATTGTGCCCTCAGATTTGATCTACGACCTACCGTTCAACCACTATCAGGCAGAATGTGAAAGGGGGTTAAGACATCAGGGGGTTTAATTTAGTCAGGATATTGCCTGGTCATATGAACAAATTCCCGGGGGGGTTAATGTTACAAAGGGGTTAATGGCACACGTGGGCCTATTTTAGAGGGTGTTGTGTCTGTGAACGTAATAAAAAACTCTGTCCCTATCTACTTTTTGAAGCTTTACTAACGCTCAGCCAACTCCCGATGTGGAGGGGGTTTTTAGTCACTCGTTAACGTATTAATACAAGGTCAATCTGGAACCAGCATGAATCGCACTAATTATAGTTGCAAGATTTAAAACCCCTAAAATTGACGACAAAAAATTTACAATTTAGAGCATTTATCATGCTTACGGAAAGATAAACGAAAGAAAGCTGCTGGATCTTTTTTGTAGATCCTATCAATAGCTAGTTACAAAAAATTTAACATTTAAGCTAGGGCCAACGGTTCGGCCAATATCAAGCCCGGAATGTAAATTTGTAGGCGAAAATTTCAAAATATTTTCACTTAATCGCGTTTTGCGGTCAAACTAATGGAGATATAGTAAAAAGTCATTAAACCTTTTTTGTAGATCATATTATTTCCTAAATCTCCCTTTTGTTTTATTTTGACCTCCGACCAATTGTTTCGCCGCTATCGACCCCAAAAACAAAGTTTTCACGTGAAAATTACAAAAAAAAATTGCACATAATCACGTTTTTTCGACCAAAACTAATGGAGATAGAGCAAAAAGTTACGAGACCTTTTCTGTAGATCGCAAAATTTGCTAATTTGATGGGGTCAATCAGATTTGAGGCTACAACCTACCGTTCGGCCGCTATCGAGCTCGAAACTTTATTTTAAGCGAAAAAATCTCTGGAATGTTAAATGTTCAAGCGTTTTGTCGCTTAACCAAGGAAGATAGAGCAAAAAAAAGTCACTGGACCTTTTTTGTAGTTCACTTCATTCCTGACTATGAATTTTTCGTCAGATCCGAGCTAGCTCCAACGGTTCGCCCGCTATCGGGCTTACAAAAAATGCCTGCAGGGGTAAAGAATGCGCGATTTTTTGGGAATTTTTTTGAGGGGTTTAGAAGTAAAAAAGTCCGGTTTTCAGACTTTTCCTCCGGGTCATATTGTGAAAGGTACCTGCATGCCAAATTTCAAGTTTCCAGCACTTCTAGAAGTATGTTAGAATTTGTATCTATATATCAATCAGTCAGTGAGTGAGTGAGTCAGTTTCACATGCGGCTGTATATATATATGGGACTCGCCTTCGGCTCGCTGGGGGCTACGCCCCCAGGCCCCCAAAGTAAGTGCCTTAAATTCGGGGATATGATTGATTTGGTGATAGGTAAAATTCGGACATGATGTCATGCCAGGAAATTAGGAAGGGAGGGAGTTAACGTTACCTGGGGATAAAGACGTCAGGGGGTTATCTGGTCATACCAGGAACTTCCCAGGGGGGGGTTAAGAGATTTGGTGATTGGCAAAAATTCGGACATGAGATCATGTCAGGAAATTCCCTGGGGAGGGGGGTTTAATGCTACCGGGGGTTAATACATCAGGGGGTTTAATTTACTCAGTTGGTTATTTGGTCATAACAGGAAATTGCGCGGGGGGGTTAATGTTACCGGGGGTTAACGACACACCCCAGGCTCCCTTTCGGGTGTTGGCCAAATTCGGGGATAAGCGGAATTCGGAATTATCTTGGACCTATATTATTTAATTTTTCAGTTTTAATCAAAGTTTTGACTTTAATGGCGTTTTACGGGTTTAACCGTTAGAGATACGAGAAAAAAGTAACTGGACCTTTCTTGTCGGAAATTTAATTTAATCTTTCGATTCCGTCGTCAGATTTTTGCTGCGACCTTTGGTTTAGCCAGGAATGAGCTCGGGAGAAAAGTCTGCACTGGTCAGCTATCGTGAATTGTTTAGTACAAACATAATAAAAACCGACCTTAAGGCAGTATTTTAAGTTGAACAGTTGGTTTAATATCGTCAGGAGATTATCTAGTCAAGCCAGGGAAATTCCCTGGGGGGGGGGGGTTTAACACATCAGGGGGTTTTAATTTATTCAGGAGTTTATCTGGTCATACCAGGAAAATCCCCGGGGGGGGGGTGTTAGCGGGGGTTAATTACACACAGTTCGGCCTATTTTTTGAGGGTGTTGTGTCTGTGAACATAATAAAAAACACTCTGTCCCTATCTACTATTGAAGCTTCACTAACGCTCAGCCAACTCCCGACGTGGAGGGGGGTTTTAGTCACTCGGTAACGTAGTAATACAAGGTCAATCTGGAACCAGCACGAATCGCACTAATTATAGTTTGCAAGATTTAAAAACCCCTAAAATTGACGACAAAGAATTTGCCTTTTAGAGCATTTACCAGGCTTACGGAAAGATAAACGACAGAAAGCTACTGGACCTTTTTTGTTGATTTTATCAATAGCTAGTTATAAAAAGTTTTACATTTAGGCTACGGCCAACGGTTCGGCCACTATCGAGCCCGAAATGTAAGTTTTTAAGTGAAAGTTTTCGACATAATCACGTTTTTACGGCTAAACCATGGAAGATAGAGTAAAAAGTCACTGAAACTTTTGTGTAAATCGCATTATTTTGTATTAAAATCAAATTTTTATTCTCGCCTAGAAACTAAGATTTTGTCTGAAATAGAGCCCAGAAAAACAATATTTCACGTAAAACTAAAAAAAATCGATACTTTAAAACGCGTAATAAAAAATTTCCGGTTTTCAGACTTTTCCCGGTGGTTTGAGGACACAAGCGACACGTGTGCAAAATTTCACGTTTTCCAGCACTTCTAGAACTATGTTAGAATTAGTATGATTATATGTCAGTGAGTTACACATGCGGCTGTATATATATAAGGACTCGCCTTCGGCTCGCTGGGGGCTTACGCCCCCAGGCCCCCAAAGTAAGTGCCCTTAAAGTCGGGGATATGATTGATTTGGTGATAAGTAAAATTCGGGACATGATGTCATGCCAGGAAATTCCCAGGGAGGGGTTAACGTTATCTGGGGATAAGACGTCAGGGGGTTATCTGGTCATACCAGGAACTTCCCAGGGGGGGGGGTTAAGAGATTTGGTGATTGGTAAAATTCGGACATAAGGTCATGCCAGGAAATTCCCTGGGGGGGGATTTTAATGCTACCGGGGGTTATTACATCAGGGGGTTTAATTTACTCAGTTGGTTATTTGGTCATAACAGGAAATTCTAGCGGGGGGGGGGGGGGGTTAATGTTTACCGGGGGGTTAACGACACATCCCAGGCTCCCTTTCGGGTGTTGGCCAAATTCGGGGATAGGCGGAATTCGGAATTATCTTGGACCTATGTTATTTAATTTTTCAGTTTTAATCAAAGTTTTGACTTTAATGGCGTTTTTTTACGGGTTAACCGTTAGAGATACGAGAAAAAGTAACTGGACCTTTCCTGTCGGAAATTTAATTTTATCTTTCGATTGTGCCCTCAGATTTGATCTACGACCTACCGTTCAACCACTATCAGGCAGAATGTGAAAGGGGGTTAAGACATCAGGGGGTTTAATTTAGTCAGGATATTGCCTGGTCATATGAACAAATTCCCGGGGGGGTTAATGTTACAAGGGGTTAATGGCACACGTGGGCCTATTTTAGAGGGTGTTGTGTCTGTGAACGTAATAAAAAACTCTGTCCCTATCTACTTTTGAAGCTTTACTAACGCTCAGCCAACTCCCGATGTGGAGGGGGTTTTTAGTCACTCGTTAACGTATTAATACAAGGTCAATCTGGAACCAGCATGAATCGCACTAATTATAGTTGCAAGATTTAAAACCCCTAAAATTGACGACAAAAAATTTACAATTTAGAGCATTTATCATGCTTACGGAAAGATAAACGAAAGAAAGCTGCTGGATCTTTTTTGTAGATCCTATCAATAGCTAGTTACAAAAAATTTAACATTTAAGCTAGGGCCAACGGTTCGGCCAATATCGAGCCCGGAAGGTAAGTTTTTAAGTGAAATTTTCATCATAATCACGTTTTACGGCTAAACCATGGAAGATAGAGTAAAAAGTTACTGGACTTTTTTTTGTAGATCACATTATGTTGTATTAAAATCACATTTTTAATCTTCCCTAAAAATAAGGTGTTGCCTGCAATAGAGCCCAGAAATCAATATATCACGTAAAACTTAAAAAATCAATACTTTGAAACGCGTAATGCGGCCAAACCGTTGGGGATAGGGCAATATGTTACTAGACCTTTTTTGTAGATCACGCAATTTGCTAAATCCCATTGAAAATTTGTTTTGAGCTACGACCAACCGTTTAGCCGCTATCGAGCCCGAAAGGTAAATTTTTAGGCGAAACTTTCAAAATATTTTAATGTAATCGCGTTTTGCGGCCGAACCGATGGAGTTAGAGCAAAAGGTCACTGGACCTTTCTTGTAGTTCACTTCATTCCTGACTATGAATTTTTCGTCAGATCGAAGCTAGCTCCAACGGTTCGCCCGATATCGGGCTTCAAAGGAAAGCCTGCAAGGGCAAAACAGGGGTCCGTTCGGGAATTTTTTTGAGGGGTTCAAAAGTAAAAAAATCCGGTTTTCAGACTTTTCCCGGAGGTTTGAAGATAGGTGCGACGTGCGTGCAAAATTGCACGTTTCCAGCACTTCTGGAACTATGTTAGAATTAGTATTACCTATGTGTCAGTCAGTGAGTCAGTTACACATGCGGCTGTATATATATGGGACTCGCCTTCGGCTCGCTGGGGGCTACGCCCCCAGGCCCCCATTTGGGTGTTGGCTAAATTCGGGGATAAGCGTAGTTCGGTGATTGGTTAAATTCAGACGTGAAGTTTTCCAAATTTTATGTATCCATTCTCGATGAGAATCTTACGGGTCGTAATGCATCGCTAACGCTCAGCCAAAAGATGTGTGGTGTATAATATTAATCAATTGAAGCCTTTCCGTTCAAATGGAGCTAAGTGCCAAAATTTCCAAAAATAGTTTTTTCTAATTAAAGTAGTCTATGTTCCAACGTGATTCCATATCTAAAGGAGCTATGTGCCAACTATGTTTCTGTTAGTTGCAATCAATGATCACAGATGGTGCCGGTGGCAACTCCAGCTGGCCTTCAGTGCTATTGGAGCTAAGTGCCGGCAACCATTTTAAGCAGCTGTGAGTACTGTGAGTTGTGTAATAAATAAAAAGTATATTGTATTATGCTGTAATATGGATAATCAAAAGTTAAAAGCGTTTAGTGAAACTCCTAAGGATAATGAATCTTTTTAAAATTAAACAACGGAAAGCAAGAATAAGTGGAAAGCCATACATTATTCGAAGCAAAGAGAAAGGTTACAAAGAAGTGTCTGCAAAAGATCCACCTTTTACACAGGTAGGTTAATTAGTAAGCTAAAGTTGTTTTTTCAATTAATTTGATTGTAACTTAAACAATATTATATTATTTTGAGTAAGTTTTTGTTGTTTTTAGTTATAGTTAATGAATAAATACTACAATAATTTTTAGCAACATAACCTAACATAAGTTATATTTTTAACGGAATTTATTTCTAAAAATCCAGGAGTAGGTAGGCTACTTGAACTTTGTGTAAAGTAAAAATAATAGTGTATAATTTAACAGTATGGCTGCTGTTATCCCGTATCTCATTTAGCCCCACTACTACAAACTACGGATAACGGTAGCCTATATTTTAAGATTAGAGTAGGCCTAAGGTAAAACTCATAAATCGTTAAGCCGTAGATAAAATTCTGAACTGAATCCAAAACCAATGTTTTATTCTTTTCGTATAATAATTTAATTAACATTATCCTATATAAAACTTATGTCAATCTTATTACCCATTTAACCATACTATTTCCTAAGCAATTTTATTACTTTCAGGAAAAGTGCAAATGCAAGTACAAATGCAGTGAATTATCTGATGACTACAAAATGAAGTTATTTAAAGAGATCCATGAGCTTGACAAGAACGGACAGAACACATACTTGCTTGGGCTGATAGACATTCTCCCAGTTCAGAGGAGGCGACATGGTAAATATGATACCCCAACAGAAAGCCGACGTCAAAATACTGTGAGTTACATCGTGCCAAATGGGAAAGGACACCATATCCGGGTATGTAAAAACACATTTATGGCTATATTTGGAATTAAGTCATCCAAAAGAGTACAAAATCTTGTGGCAAATAAAAAAATGGGCAATACTGTTGTGAAGGATACCAGGGGAGGATTGAAAACTTTCAAATACACTCTGGCTGATAGAAATTTGGTCAAGGACCATATTAAATCCATACCATCTGAACCTAGCCACTACAACAGAAACCGATCTGATTATGAATACCTGAGCCAAGATCTCAATCTGTATCGCCTATACAAGGCGTTTATGGAAAAATTTCCTAATATTAAAATCTCATACAATTTCTATTCCATAGTTTTTAAGAATGATTTTCCAAATCTAAAATTTAGGAAACCTCGTGTTGATACATGTAAAAAATGTGACCGCCTAAAACTCGAAATGACTAGTAAAGACCCAGTCGTTGTTAGACAAGCGAAGATTGAACAAGAACAACACCATCGTAAAAGTGAATCAGCTTATACATCAATGACGTCTGACAGTATCAGTTCCGCCTCTCCTACCAGTAATACTTGCACTGTTGTAATTGATCTTCAAAAAGTATTCCCAATCCCGAAATTAACACATTCAGACATGTATTATGCACGTCAGTTATCATGCTACAATTTTGGCATTCACGTGACTGACACCAGTGATGGTATTATGTGCCTTTGGCATGAAGGCCAATCGTCTCGTGGTGGAAACCAAATGGCGTCTTGTTTGTTCAGAGTAATAAACAACATGAACTTGACTAATAAGCGTCAGTTAACAATTTGGAGTGATAATTGCTGCGGCCAGATAAAGAACAGAATGATGGTGTTCATGTATATGTATTTGATTTCCCTGGACTTATTTGACCAAAATTAACCACAAGTTTCTTGTTGTGGGAACATAGTTTTTCTCCAGCTGATAGACATTTTGCAATCATTGAAAAACGTTGGAAGCGTGTACAAGCTGAAACGCCTGACGATGTTAAGCGTGCTATAATCACATCCCGCCACGAAAGACCATTCAAAGTTGTAGAGATGGCTGAACAGTTCCTTGACTTTGATCAAGCTGCTTCTTCCATCATAAACACCAAAAAGTTAGGTATATCTACAGCTTCCTGGATCCGTATAGAAAAAAAGAAACCAGGAGTAGTACAAACAAAAAAGACGTTCAATGAGATTGAAACCATGGATAGATCACTACGTTTTCAACCCTGGTGTAAATGAAAGGACTCTACAAACAGTCAATCTTGAATCCTTACCAGAAACTGTAGATTTATCAATCGCCAAAAAAGAAGATTTGAGGAAAATGTTACCTTATATAAAAGAAGAAAACAGGAAATTTTTTGAAAAAATTTGTATAAACTAACTGATTACAATGACATTTCAATATAATGTTAACAATATTTCATTTTTACCCTGTACGTTTTTATAATTAATTGTACCTTTTTCATTAAACATGTTTTACTACCATGATATCTTGTTCTTTTTTAATACCTGGACTTAGCTCTTTTAGAACGTCTATGCATAAGGCACATAGCTCTTTTCCAAAAATGTCAATTAAAAATTTTTTTTTAAATATTTTCATTACATATAAAAGATTTTTAAAGACATAGAAGAGTTCATATATTTATAGAAACCATGTTTACTTAATTTCAATTAAGAAAAATAATTATAATACGAATAAAACAGTGTTTTGTTGTTTTCCAAAAGTTCTTAAAATGGCACATAGCTCCATTTGAACTGGAAGGCTTCAATTGATGTGGTAGAAGAGTTAAGTTATGTGTTCGTGAAAATTTGGAGACAAGAAGAATTTGGTTTTAACCAAAGTCAGAGGACGTATGTATACCACAGTTTAATTTTCCGGATTTACCCAAACTTTTGACTTTGAGGGCGTTTTGCGGCTTAACCGTTAGAGATACGTGAAAAAGTGACTGGACCTTTCTTGTCGGAAATTTAATTTTGTCTTTCGATTCCGTCGTCAGATTTGATCTACGACCTATGGTTTAGTCAGTACAACGCTTGGCATAAAAGTCTGCACTGGTCAGCTATGGTGTAAACAGATTTAGTGTAAAGAAAAGAAAAACTACGTTTAGCAGATTATTAAGTAGATCAGTCGGTGTAATTTAATCAAGGGTGCTCGTCTACCAGGGAATTCCCGGGAGGGGGGTTAATGTTCTCGGGGGTTATGGAACACGTGGTACTTTTCTAGTAAATGTGTGTCTGGGCACGAGGAATTTTTATCAAAATAAAACGTTCATCAAGGGGTTTAAATTACTCCGGAAATTATCATTCCACGCCAGGGTTTTGGCAATGAACTAATATTTCATAAAATTAAATTAAAAACCCTCTGTCCCTATCTACTATTGAAGCTTCACCAACGCTCAGCCAATTCCCGACGTGGAGGGGGGTTTTAGTCACTCGTTAACGTAGTAATACAAGGTCAAGCTGGAACCAGCATGAAGCGCACTAATTATAGTTGAAAAATTTAAAAACACCTAAAAGTAACGACGAAGAATTTGCCATTTAGAGCATTTATCAGGCTTACGGAAAGATAAACGATAGAAAGCTACTGGGCCTTTTTTGTAGATCCTATCAATAGCTACTTAAAAAAAGTTTTACATTTTAGCTAGGGCCAACGGTTCGGCCACTATCGAACCCGGAAGGTAAGTTTTTGTGTGAAATTTTCAACATAATCACGTTTTACGGCTAAACCATGGAAGATAGAGTAAAAGGTCACTAGACCTTTCTTGTAGATCGCAATTATTTTGTATTAAAATCAAATTTTTTAATCCGGCCTAAAACTGTAGTTTTGTCTGCAATGGAGCCCAGAAAACAATATCTCACGTAAAACGTAAAAAATCTGTACTTTAAAACACGTGTTGCGGCCAAACCATTGGGCATAGGGCAAAATGTCACTGGACCTTTTTTGTAGATCACGCGATTTTCTAAATCCCATTGAAAATTTGTTTTGAGCTACGGCCAACCGTTTAGAGAGCCGCTATCGAGCCCGAAAGGTAAATTTTTAGGCGAAAATTTCAAAATATTTTAATGTAATCGCGTTTTGCGGCCGAACCGATGGAGTTAGAGCAAAAAGTCACTGGGCCTTTTTTGTAGTTCACTTCATTCCTGATTATGAATTTTTCAACAGATCGAAGCTAGCTCCAACGGTTTGCCCGCTATCGGGCTCCAAAGGAAACCCTGCAAGGGCAAAAAAGGGGTATGTTCGCGAATTTTTTTGAGGGGTTCAAAAGTAAAAATTTCCGGTTTTCAGACTTTTCCCGGTGGTTTGAGGACACAAGCGACACGTGTGCAAAATTTCACGTTTCCAGCACTTCTAGAAACTATGTTAGAATTAGTATGATTATATGTCAGTGAGTTACACATGCGGCTGTATATATATAAGGACTCGCCTTCGGCTCGCTGGGGGCTACGCCCCCAGGCCCCCATTTGGGTGTTGGCTAAATTCGGGGATAAGCGTAGTTCGGTGATTGGTTAAATTCAGACGTGAAGTTTCCAAATTTTATGTATCCATTCTCGATGAGAATCTTACGGGTCGTAATGCATCGCTAACGCTCAGCCAAAAGATGTGTGGTGTATAATATTAATCAATTGATGTGGTAGAAGAGTTAAGTTATGTGTTCGTGAAATTTGGAGACAAGAAGAATTTGGTTTTAACCAAAGTCAGAGGACGTATGTATACCACAGTTTAATTTTCCGGATTTACCCAAACTTTTGACTTTGAGGGCGTTTTGCGGCTTAACCGTTAGAGATACGTGAAAAAGTGACTGGACCTTTCTTGTCGGAAATTTGATTTTATCTTTCGATTCTGGTGTCCGATTTTAGCTACGACGTCTGGTTTAGCCAGTACGGAGCTGTGGAGAAAGGACTGCACTGGTGGGCTATTGTGAATTGTTTAGTGTAAATATAACAAAAACCCAACCCTGAGTCATTATTTTTAAGTTGTTTAGGGGGTTTAATCTGCTCAGGAGGTGTTTATATTGTCGTGCCAGGAAATTCCCGGGGGGGGGAGAATAATGTTAAAGGGGGCTAAGACATCAGGGAGTTTAATTTACTCATGAGAAGATTATCTGGTCTTATCAGAAGATTCCGGGGTAGGGGGGTTGTTTGGGTGTTGGGGAAAATTCGGGGATAAGCGGTATTCAGGAGTTCATCTACTAGGAAATTCCCTGGGGGGGGGGTTAATGTTACTGGGGGTTAAGACATCAGGGGGTTATCAGGTTTATACCAGGAACTTCCCAAGGGGGGTTAAGAGATTTGGTGATTATTAGAATTCTGACATGAAGTCATGCCAATAAATTCCCTAGGGGGGGTTAATGTTACCAGGGTGGTTAACACATCAGGGGATTAATATACTCAGGAGGTTATCTGGTCATACTAGGAAATCCTCGGAGGGGGGTTAAAGTTACCGGGGGTTAATGACACACTTGTGCCTATTTTAGAGGGTGTCGTGTCTGTGAACAAAATAAAAATTTGTTCTGTCCCTATCTACTATTGACGCATAGCTAACGCTCAGCCAACTTATTATGTGGGGTTGTATTCACTCGTTAACCTAGCAAAGCCTGAATCCTGATTGAATTATACAAATATTAGCCACATATAATATATATTTAAAACTCCAAAAATTTCCAATTCACGACAAATATTTTGCTATTTATCGCGTTTTTCAGGCTTATTAAAGGACATACAGCAAAAAGTTTATTAGACTTGTTTTGTAGAACACGTCGTTTACTAAAACTTATTTCATGGATGTTTTGAGTTACGACCAACCGTTTAGCCGCTATCAAGCCCGCAATGTAAATTTGTAGGCGAAAATTTCCAAATATTTTCACTTAATCGCGTTTTGCGGTCAAACTAATGGAGATATAGTAAAAAGTCACTAAACCTTTTTTGTAGATCGTATTATTTCCTAAATCTAACCTTTGTTTTATTTTGACCTCCGACCAATGTTTTCGCCGCTATCGACCCCAAAAACAAAGTTTTCACGTGAAAAATTACAAAAAAATTGCACATAATCACGTTTTTTCGGCCAAACCAATGGAGATAGAGCAAAAAGTCATTGGACCTTTTCTGTAGATTCGCGCAATTTGCTAATTTGATGGGTCAAATCAGATTTGAGCTACGACCTACCGTTCGGCCGCTATCGGGCTCGAAACTTTATTTTAGGCGAAAAAATCTCTGGAATGTCAAATGTTCGAGTGTTTTGTCGCCTAACCATGGAAGATAGAGCAAAAAGTCATTGGACCTTTTTTGTAGTTCACTTCATTCCTGATTATGAATTTTTCGTCAGATCCGAGCTAGCTCCAACGGTTCGCCCGCTATCGGGCTTACAAAAAAGGCCTGCAGGGGTAAAGAATGCGCGATTTTTCGGGAATTTTTTTGAGGGGTTTAGATGTAAAAAAGTCCGGTTTTCAGACTTTTCCTCCGGGTCATATTGTGAAAGGTACCTGCGTGCCAAATTTCAAGTTTCCAGCACTTCTAGAAGTATGTTAGAATTTGTATCTATATATCAATCAGTCAGTGAGTGAGTCAGTTTCACATGCGGCTGTATATAATATAGGACTCGCCTTCGGCTCGCTGGGGGCTACGCCCCCAGGCCCCCATTTGGGTGTTGGCTAAATTCGGGGATAAGCGTAGTTCGGTGATTGGTTAAATTCAGACGTGAAGTTTCCAAATTTTATGTATCCATTCTCGATGAGAATCTTACGGGTCGTAATGCATCGCTAACGCTCAGCCAAAAGATGTGTGGTGTATAATATTAATCAATTGATGTGGTAGAAGAGTTAAGTTATGTGTTCGTGAAATTTGGAGACAAGAAGAATTTGGTTTTAAAACCAAAGTCAGAGGACGTATGTATACCACAGTTTAATTTTCCGGATTTACCCAAACTTTTGACTTTGAGGGCGTTTTGCGGCTTAACCGTTAGAGATACGTGAAAAAGTGACTGGACCTTTCTTGTCGGAAATTTAATTTTGTCTTTCGATTCCGTCGTCAGATTTTGATCTACGACCTATGGTTTAGTCAGTACAACGCTTGGCATAAAAGTCTGCACTGGTCAGCTATGGTGTAAACAGATTTAGTGTAAAGAAAAGAAAAACTACGTTTAGCAGATTATTAAGTAGATCAGTCGGTGTAATTTAATCAAGGGTGCTCGTCTACCAGGGAATTTCCCGGGAGGGGGGTTAATGTTCTCGGGGGTTATGGAACACGTGGTACTTTTCTAGTAAATGTGTGTCTGGGCACGAGGAATTTTTTATCAAAATAAAACGTTCATCAAGGGGTTTAAATTACTCCGGAAATTATCATTCCACGCCAGGGTTTTGGCAATGAACTAATATTTCATAAAATTAAATTAAAAACCCTCTGTCCCTATCTACTATTGAAGCTTCACCAACGCTCAGCCAATTCCCGACGTGGAGGGGGGTTTTAGTCACTCGTTAACGTAGTAATACAAGGTCAAGCTGGAACCAGCATGAAGCGCACTAATTATAGTTGAAAAATTTAAAACACCTAAAAGTAACGACGAAGAATTTGCCATTTAGAGCATTTATCAGGCTTACGGAAAGATAAACGATAGAAAGCTACTGGGCCTTTTTTGTAGATCCTATCAATAGCTACTTAAAAAAAGTTTTACATTTTAGCTAGGGCCAACGGTTCGGCCACTATCGAACCCGGAAGGTAAGTTTTTGTGTGAAATTTTCAACATAATCACGTTTTACGGCTAAAACCATGGAAGATAGAGTAAAAGGTCACTAGACCTTTCTTGTAGATCGCATTATTTTGTATTAAAATCAAATTTTTAATCCGGCCTAAAACTGTAGTTTTGTCTGCAATGGAGCCCAGAAAACAATATCTCACGTAAAACGTAAAAAATCTGTACTTTAAAACACGTGTTGCGGCCAAACCATTGGGCATAGGGCAAAATGTCACTGGACCTTTTTTGTAGATCACGCGATTTTCTAAATCCCATTGAAAATTTGTTTTGAGCTACGGCCAACCGTTTAGCCGCTATCGAGCCCGAAAGGTAAATTTTTAGGCGAAAATTTCAAAATATTTTAATGTAATCGCGTTTTGCGGCCGAACCGATGGAGTTAGAGCAAAAAGTCACTGGGCCTTTTTTGTAGTTCACTTCATTCCTGATTATGAATTTTTCAACAGATCGAAGCTAGCTCCAACGGTTTGCCCGCTATCGGGCTCCAAAGGAAACCCTGCAAGGGCAAAAAAGGGGTATGTTTCGCGAATTTTTTTGAGGGGTTCAAAAGTAAAAATTTCCGGTTTTCAGACTTTTCCCGGTGGTTTGAGGACACAAGCGACACGTGTGCAAAATTTCACGTTTCCAGCACTTCTAGAACTATGTTAGAATTAGTATGATTATATGTCAGTGAGTTACACATGCGGCTGTATATATATAAGGACTCGCCTTCGGCTCGCTGGGGGCTACGCCCCCAGGCCCCCATTTGGGTGTTGGCTAAATTCGGGGATAAGCGTAGTTCGGTGATTGGTTAAATTCAGACGTGAAGTTTCCAAATTTTATGTATCCATTCTCGATGAGAATCTTACGGGTCGTAATGCATCGCTAACGCTCAGCCAAAAGATGTGTGGTGTATAATATTAATCAATTGATGTGGTAGAAGAGTTAAGTTATGTGTTCGTGAAATTTGGAGACAAGAAGAATTTGGTTTTAACCAAAGTCAGAGGACGTATGTATACCACAGTTTAATTTTCCGGATTTACCCAAACTTTTGACTTTGAGGGCGTTTTGCGGCTTAACCGTTAGAGATACGTGAAAAAGTGACTGGACCTTTCTTGTCGGAAATTTGATTTTATCTTTCGATTCTGGTGTCCGATTTTAGCTACGACGTCTGGTTTTAGCCAGTACGGAGCTGTGGAGAAAGGACTGCACTGGTGGGCTATTGTGAATTGTTTAGTGTAAATATAACAAAAACCCAACCCTGAGTCATTATTTTTAAGTTGTTTAGGGGGTTTAATCTGCTCAGAGGTTTATATTGTCGTGCCAGGAAATTCCCGGGGGGGGGGAGAAGAGAATAATGTTAAAGGGGGCTAAGACATCAGGGAGTTTAATTTACTCATGAGAAGATTATCTGGTCTTATCAGAAGATTCCGGGGTAGGGGGGTTGTTTGGGTGTTGGGAAAATTCGGGGATAAGCGGTATTCAGGAGTTCATCTACTAGGAAATTCCCTGGGGGGGGGGTTAATGTTACTGGGGGTTAAGACATCAGGGGGTTATCAGGTTATACCAGGAACTTCCCAAGGGGGGTTAAGAGATTTGGTGATTATTAGAATTCTGACATGAAGTCATGCCAATAAATTCCCTAGGGGGGGTTAATGTTACCAGGGTGGTTAACACATCAGGGGATTAATATACTCAGGAGGTTATCTGGTCATACTAGGAAATCCTCGGAGGGGGGTTAAAGTTACCGGGGGTTAATGACACACTTGTGCCTATTTTAGAGGGTGTCGTGTCTGTGAACAAAATAAAAATTTGTTCTGTCCCTATCTACTATTGACGCATAGCTAACGCTCAGCCAACTTATTATGTGGGGTTGTATTCACTCGTTAACCTAGCAAAGCCTGAATCCTGATTGAATTATACAAATATTAGCCACATATAATATATATTTAAAACTCCAAAAATTTCCAATTCACGACAAATATTTTGCTATTTATCGCGTTTTTCAGGCTTATTAAAGGACATACAGCAAAAAGTTATTAGACTTGTTTTGTAGAACACGTCGTTTACTAAAACTTATTTCATGGATGTTTTGAGTTACGACCAACCGTTTAGCCGCTATCAAGCCCGCAATGTAAATTTGTAGGCGAAAATTTCCAAATATTTTCACTTAATCGCGTTTTGCGGTCAAACTAATGGAGATATAGTAAAAAGTCACTAAACCTTTTTTGTAGATCGTATTATTTCCTAAATCTAACCTTTGTTTTATTTTGACCTCCGACCAATGTTTTCGCCGCTATCGACCCCAAAAACAAAGTTTTTCACGTGGGAAAAATTACAAAAAAATTGCACATAATCACGTTTTTCGGCCAAACCAATGGAGATAGAGCAAAAAGTCATTGGACCTTTTCTGTAGATCGCGCAATTTGCTAATTTGATGGGTCAATCAGATTTGAGCTACGACCTACCGTTCGGCCGCTATCGGGCTCGAAAACTTTATTTTAGGCGAAAAAATCTCTGGAATGTCAAATGTTCGAGTGTTTTGTCGCCTAACCATGGAAGATAGAGCAAAAAGTCATTGGACCTTTTTTGTAGTTCACTTCATTCCTGATTATGAATTTTTTCGTCAGATCCGAGCTAGCTCCAACGGTTCGCCCGCTATCGGGCTTACAAAAAAGGCCTGCAGGGGTAAAGAATGCGCGATTTTTTCGGGAATTTTTTTGAGGGGTTTAGATGTAAAAAAGTCCGGTTTTCAGACTTTTCCTCCGGGTCATATTGTGAAAGGTACCTGCGTGCCAAATTTCAAGTTTCCAGCACTTCTAGAAGTATGTTAGAATTTGTATCTATATATCAATCAGTCAGTGAGTGAGTCAGTTTTCACATGCGGCTGTATATAATATAGGACTCGCCTTCGGCTCGCTGGGGGCTACGCCCCCAGGCCCCCATTTGGGTGTTGGCTAAATTCGGGGATAAGCGTAGTTCGGTGATTGGTTAAATTCAGACGTGAAGTTTCCAAATTTTATGTATCCATTCTCGATGAGAATCTTACGGGTCGTAATGCATCGCTAACGCTCAGCCAAAAGATGTGTGGGTGTATAATATTAATCAATTGATGTGGTAGAAGAGTTAAGTTATGTGTTCGTGAAATTTGGAGACAAGAAGAATTTGGTTTTAACCAAAGTCAGAGGACGTATGTATACCACAGTTTAATTTTCCGGATTTACCCAAACTTTTGACTTTGAGGGCGTTTTGCGGCTTAATAACCGTTAGAGATACGTGAAAAAGTGACTGGACCTTTCTTGTCGGAAATTTAATTTTGTCTTTCGATTCCGTCGTCAGATTTGATCTACGACCTATGGTTTAGTCAGTACAACGCTTGGCATAAAAGTCTGCACTGGTCAGCTATGGTGTAAACAGATTTAGTGTAAAGAAAAGAAAAACTACGTTTAGCAGATTATTAAGTAGATCAGTCGGTGTAATTTAATCAAGGGTGCTCGTCTACCAGGGAATTCCCGGGAGGGGGGTTAATGTTCTCGGGGGTTATGGAACACGTGGTACTTTTCTAGTAAATGTGTGTCTGGGCACGAGGAATTTTTATCAAAATAAAACGTTCATCAAGGGGTTTTAAATTACTCCGGAAATTATCATTCCACGCCAGGGTTTTGGGCAATGAACTAATATTTTCATAAAATTAAATTAAAAACCCTCTGTCCCTATCTACTATTGAAGCTTCACCAACGCTCAGCCAATTCCCGACGTGGAGGGGGGTTTTAGTCACTCGTTAACGTAGTAATACAAGGTCAAGCTGGAACCAGCATGAAGCGCACTAATTATAGTTGAAAAATTTAAAACACCTAAAAGTAACGACGAAGAATTTGCCATTTAGAGCATTTATCAGGCTTACGGAAAGATAAACGATAGAAAGCTACTGGGCCTTTTTTGTAGATCCTATCAATAGCTACTTAAAAAAAGTTTTACATTTTAGCTAGGGCCAACGGTTCGGCCACTATCGAACCCGGAAGGTAAGTTTTTGTGTGAAATTTTCAACATAATCACGTTTTTACGGCTAAACCATGGAAGATAGAGTAAAAGGTCACTAGACCTTTCTTGTAGATCGCATTATTTTGTATTAAAATCAAATTTTTAATCCGGGCCTAAAACTGTAGTTTTGTCTGCAATGGAGCCCAGAAAAACAATATCTCACGTAAAACGTAAAAAATCTGTACTTTTAAAACACGTGTTGCGGCCAAACCATTGGGCATAGGGCAAAATGTCACTGGACCTTTTTTGTAGATCACGCGATTTTCTAAATCCCATTGAAAATTTGTTTTGAGCTACGGCCAACCGTTTAGCCGCTATCGAGCCCGAAAGGTAAATTTTTAGGCGAAAATTTCAAAATATTTTAATGTAATCGCGTTTTGCGGCCGAACCGATGGAGTTAGAGCAAAAAGTCACTGGGCCTTTTTTGTAGTTCACTTCATTCCTGATTATGAATTTTTCAACAGATCGAAGCTAGCTCCAACGGTTTGCCCGCTATCGGGCTCCAAAGGAAACCCTGCAAGGGCAAAAAAGGGGTATGTTCGCGAATTTTTTTTGAGGGGTTCAAAAGTAAAAATTTCCGGTTTTCAGACTTTTCCCGGTGGTTTGAGGACACAAGCGACACGTGTGCAAAATTTCACGTTTCCAGCACTTCTAGAACTATGTTAGAATTAGTATGATTATATGTCAGTGAGTTACACATGCGGCTGTATATATATAAGGACTCGCCTTCGGCTCGCTGGGGGCTACGCCCCCAGGCCCCCATTTGGGTGTTGGCTAAATTCGGGGATAAGCGTAGTTCGGTGATTGGTTTAAATTCAGACGTGAAGTTTCCAAATTTTTATGTATCCATTCTCGATGAGAATCTTACGGGTCGTAATGCATCGCTAACGCTCAGCCAAAAGATGTGTGGTGTATAATATTAATCAATTGATGTGGTAGAAGAGTTAAGTTATGTGTTCGTGAAATTTTGGAGACAAGAAGAATTTGGTTTTAACCAAAGTCAGAGGACGTATGTATACCACAGTTTAATTTTCCGGATTTACCCAAAAACTTTTGACTTTGAGGGCGTTTTGGCGGCTTAACCGTTAGAGATACGTGAAAAAGTGACTGGACCTTTCTTGTCGGAAATTTGATTTTATCTTTCGATTCTGGTGTCCGATTTTAGCTACGACGTCTGGTTTAGCCAGTACGGAGCTGTGGAGAAAGGACTGCACTGGTGGGCTATTGTGAATTGTTTAGTGTAAATATAACAAAAACCCAACCCTGAGTCATTATTTTTAAGTTGTTTAGGGGGTTTAATCTGCTCAGAGGTTTATATTGTCGTGCCAGGAAATTCCCGGGGGGGGGGAGAATAATGTTAAAGGGGGCTAAGACATCAGGGAGTTTAATTTACTCATGAGAAGATTATCTGGTCTTATCAGAAGATTCCGGGGTAGGGGGGTTGTTTGGGTGTTGGGAAAATTCGGGGATAAGCGGTATTCAGGAGTTCATCTACTAGGAAAATTCCCTGGGGGGGGGGGTTAAATGTTACTGGGGGTTAAGACAATCAGGGGGGTTATCAGGTTATACCAGGAACTTCCCAAGGGGGGTTTAAGAGATTTGGTGATTATTAGAATTCTGACATGATAGTTCATGCCAATAAATTCCCTAGGGGGGGTTAATGTTACCAGGGTGGTTAACACATCAGGGGATTAAATATACTCAGGAGGTTGGTTATCTGGTCATACTAGGAAATCCTCGGAGGGGGGTTAAAGTTACCGGGGGTTAATGACACACTTGTGCCTATTTTTAGAGGGTGTCGTGTCTGTGAACAAAATAAAAAATTTGTTCTGTCCCTATCTACTATTGACGCATAGCTAAACGCTCAGCCAACTTATTATGTGGGGTTGTATTCACTCGTTAACCTCAGCAAAGCCTGAATCCTGATTGAATTATACAAATATTAGCCACATATAATATATATTTAAAACTCCAAAAATTTCCAATTCACGACAAATATTTTGCTATTTATCGCGTTTTTCAGGCTTATTAAAGGACATACAGCAAAAAGTTATTAGACTTGTTTTGTAGAACACGTCGTTTACTAAAACTTATTTCATGGAAGTTTTTTGAGTTACGACCAACCGTTTAGCCGCTATCAAGCCCGCCGAATGTAAATTTGTAGGCGAAAATTTCCAATATTTTCACTTAATCGCGTTTTGCGGTCAAACTAATGGAGATATAGTAAAAAGTCACTTAGACCTTTTTTGTAGATCACTATTATTTCCTAAATCTAACCTTTGTTTTATTTTGACCTCCGACCAATGGTTTTTCGCCGCTATCGACCCCAAAAAACAAAGTTTTCCACGTGAAAAATTACAAAAAAATTGCACCATAATCACGTTTTTCGGCCAAACCAATGGAGATAGAGCAAAAAGTCACATTGGACCTTTTCTGTAGATCGCGCAATTTGCTAATTTGATGGGTCAATCAGATTTGAGCTACGACCAACCGTTCGGCCGCTATCGGGCTCGAAACATTATTTTTAACGAAAAAATCTCTGGAATGTCAAATGTTCGAGTGTTTTTGTCGCCTAACCATGGAAGATAGAGCAAAAAGTCACTGGACCTTTTTTGTAGTTCACTTCATTCCTGATTATGAATTTTTCGTCAGATCCGAGCTAGCTCCAACGGTTCGCCCGCTATCGGGCTTACAAAAAAGGCCTGCAGGGGTGAAGAAATGCGCGATTTTTCTCGGAATTTTTTTGAGGGGTTTAGAAGTAAAAAAGTCCGGTTTTCAGACTTTTCCTCCGGGTCATATTGTGAAAGGTACCTGCGTGCCAAATTTCAAGTTTCCAGCACTTCTAGAAGTATGTTAGAATTTGTATATATCAATCAGTCAGTGAGTGAGTCAGTTACACATGCGGCTGTATATAGTATTTAGATAACCGTTACAGATATGACAAAAAGTGACTGCACATTATCTTGTCGAAAATTTAATTTTCTCTTTCGATTATGCCATCAGATTTACGCTACGGACCTATAATTTAGGCAGTACAGAGCTTGGGACAAAAGACTGCACTGGGCAGTTTAAAAAATATCACGTAAAAACTTAAAAAAATCAATATTTTAAAACGCGTTATCCACCCAAACCGTTGAGGATAGGAGCCAAACATAAAATGTTACTGAGCCTTTTTTTGTAGATCACATTATTTGCTAAATCCTGTTGAAAATTTGTTTTGAGCTACGACCAACCGTTTAGCCGCTATCAAGCCCGGAATGTAAATTTTTAGGCGAAAATGTCCAAAGCTTTTCAACTTAATCGCATTTTGCGGCTAAACTAATGGAAGATAGAGTAAAAAGTCACTAGACCTTTTATGTAGATCACTTCATTTTCCTATATCTAACCTTTGTTTTATTTTGCCCTCCGACCAATGGTTTCGCCCGCTAATCGACCCTCAAAAACAAAGTTTTCACGTAAAAATTACAAAAGAATCTGTACATAATCACGTGTTTCGGCCAAAACCAATGGAGATAGGGCAAAAAGATCACTGGACCTTTTCTGTAGATCGCGCAATTTGCTAATTTGATGGGTCAATCAGATTTGAGCTACGGACCAACGGTTCGGCCGCTATCGGGCTCGAAACATTATTTTTAACGAAACAATCTCTGGAATTTCAAATGTAATCGAGCGTTTTGTCGGCCTTAACCATGGAAGATAGAGCAAAAAGTCATTGGACCTTTTTTGTAGTTCACTTCATTTCCTGATTATAGAATTTTTCTCAGATCCGAGCTAGCTCCAACGGTTTCGCCCGCTATCGGGCTTACAAAAAAAAAAGCCTGCAAGGGTGAAAAATGCAATGAATTTCTTCTCGAATTTTTTTGAGGGGTTCAAAAGTAAAAATTCTCACGGTTTTCAGACTTTTCCTCGGTGGTCCTATGAGGAAAAGCGACCTGTGTGCCAAATTTCAAGTTTTCCAGCACTTCTAGAACTAGGTTAGAATTAGTATGATTATATGTCAGTGAGTTACACATGCGGCTGTATATATATCCATCAAAGGTAACGCTTGCAAATTCGGGGATAGCGGAATTCGGTGATGGTTAAGTCCGGACATTAGGTAAATGACAAGGGATTTAAAATGACCTTTTTCATAGATTTTTTCCGATTCGTCCAAATACTTTTGAATTTGAGGGCATTTTTGCGGTTTAAACCGTTAGAGATACGACAAAAAGTGACTGGACCTTTCTTGTTGGAAATTTAATTTTGTCTTTCGATTGTGCCCCTCAGATCTGATCTACGACCTATGGTTTAGCCAGAAATGAGCTCGGGAGAAAAGTCTGCACGGGTCAGCTATCTTGAATTGTTTAGTATAAACATAATAAAAAAACCGACCTCAAGGCAGTATTTTAAGTCGAACAGGGGGTTTAATATCACCAGGAGACTATCTAGTCAAGGCGAGAAAATTCCCTGGGTGGGTGATTAATGTTAAGGAGGTTAAGACAAGAGGGGGTTTAATTTCGTCAGGATATTGTCTGGTCTGGTCATATGAACAAATTCCCAGGGGGGGTTAACGTTACCGGGGGATAAGTCTCCAGGGGGTTATCTGGTCATACCAGGATCTTCCCAGGGGGGGGGGGTTAAGAGATTTGGTGATTGGTAAAATTTCGGACATGAGGTCATGGCAGGAAATTCCCTGGGGGGGTTTAATGTTTACCAGGGGGGTTAACACATCAGGGGGTTGAATGTACAGGAGGTTATCAGGTCATACCAGGAAATCCCCGGGGGGGGGGGGTTAATATTACCGGGGGTTAATGGACACACTTGGGCCTTTTTTAGAGGGTATTGTGTCTGTGAACATAATAAATTATTCCTCTTGTCCCTATCTTACTATTGACGCTTAGGCTAACGCTCAGCCAACTCCCGAAGTCACTGAACCTTTTCTGTAGATCACGTGATTTCCTAAATCCCGTTTAAAAATTTTGTTTTGAGTTACGACCAACCGTTTAGCCGCTATCAAGCCCGGAATGTAAATTTTTGGGCGAAAATGTCCAATATTTTTCACTTAATCGCGTTTTGCGGTCAAAACTAAGGGAAATATAGTAAAAAGTCACTGGACCTTTTTTTGTAGGTCATCTTATTTCCTAAATAAAAACGTTAGTCTTATTTTGACCTCCAACCAATGGTTTCGCCGCTATCGACCCCAAAAAACAAAAAGTTTCGCGTAAAAGTTACAACAATAAATTGTACATAATCACGTTTTTCGGCCAAACCAATCGAGATAGGGGCAAAAGATTACTGGACCTTTTCTGTAGATCGCGCAATTTTGCTAATTTGATGGGTCAATCAGATTTGAGCTAACGACCAACGGTTCGGCCGCTATCGGGCTTGAAACATTATTTTTATCGAAAAAATCTCTGGGAATTTCAAATGTTCGAGCGTTTTGTCGCTTAACCATGGAAGATAGAGCAAAAAGTCATTAGACCTTTTTTGTAGTTCACTTCATTCCTGACCATGAATTTTCCGTCAGATCCGAGCTAGCTCCAACGGTTCGCCCGCTATCGGGCTTACAAAAAAATGCCTGCAGGGGTGAAGAATGCGCGATTTTTTGGGAATTTTTTTGAGGGGTTGAAAATGAAAAATTCTCACTTTTCGGGATTTTCCTGGTGGTTACACGTGGAAAGCTATCTGTGTACCAAATTTTCAAGTCTCTAACTCATCTGGAAGTAGGTTAGAATTAGTATACGTGAGTCAGTCAGTCAGTCAGTTACACATGCGGTTGTATATATATTAGACTCGCCTTCGGCTCGCTGGGGGCTACGCCCCCAGGCCCCCAAAGTAAACGCTTGCAAATTCGGGGATAAGCGGAATTCGGTGACTGGTTAAGTCCGGACATTAAGTAAATGACAAGGGATTTAAAAATTGACCTTTTTCATAGATTTTTTTCCGGATTCGTAAAAAACTTTTGACTTTGAGGGCATTTTGGCGGTTTAAAAAACCGTTAGAGATACGACAAAAAAGTGACTGGACCTTTCTTGTCGGAAATTTAATTTTGTCTTTCGATTGTGCTCTCAGGATCTGATCTACGATCTATGGTTTAGCCAGAAATGAGCTCGGGAGAAAAGTCTGCACGGGTCAGCTATCTTGAATTGTTTAGTATAAACATAATAAAAACCGACCTCAAGGCAGTATTTTAAGTCGAACAGGGGGGTTTAAATATCACCAGGAGACTATCTAGTCAAGGCGAGAAATTCCCTGGGTGGGTGATTAATGTTAAGGAGGTTAAGACAAGAGGGGGTTTAATTTCGTCAGGATATTGTCTGGTCATATGAACAAATTCCCAGGGGGGGTTAACGTTACCGGGGGATAAGTCTCCAGGGGGTTATCTGGTCATACCAGGATCTTCCCAGGGGGGGGGGTTAAGAGATTTGGTGACTGGTAAAATTCGGACATGAGGTCATGGCAGGAAATTCCCTGGGGGGGTTTAATGTTACCAGGGGGGTTAAACACATCAGGGGGTTGAATGTACAGGAGGTTATCAGGTCATACCAGGAAATCCCCGGGGGGGGGGTTAATATTACCGGGGGTTAATGATACACTTGGGCCTTTTTTAGAGGGTATTGTGTCTGTGAACATAATAAATATTCCTCTGTCCCTATCTACTATTGACGCTTAGCTAACGCTCAGCCAACTCCCGAAGTCACTGAACCTTTTCTGTAGATCACGTGATTTTCCTAAATTCCCGTTTAAAATTTGTTTTGAGTTACGACCCAACCGTTTTAGCCGCTATCAAGCCCGGAATGTAAATTTTTAAGCGAAAATGTCCAATATTTTCACTTAATCGCGTTTTGCGGTCAAACTAAGGGAAATATAGTAAAAAAGTCACTGGACCTTTTTTGTAGGTCATCTTATTTCCTAAATAAAACGTTGGTCTTATTTTGACCTCCGACCAATGGTTTCGCCGCTATCGACCCCAAAAACAAAAGTTTCGCGTAAAAGTTACAACAAAATTGTACATAATCACGTTTTTTCGGCCAAACCAATCGAGATAGGGCAAAAAGTTACTGGACCTTTTCTGTAGATCGCGCAATTTGCTAATTTGATGGGTTCAATCAGATTTGAGCTAAACGACCAAGGTTCGGCCGCTATCGAGGCTTGAAACATTATTTTTATCGAAAAAATCTCTGGAATTTCAAATGTTCGAGCGTTTTGTCGCTTAAACCATGGAAGATAGAGCAAAAAAGTCACTGGACCTTTTTTTGTAGTTTCACTTCAATTCCTGATTATGAATTTTTCGTCAGATCCGAGCTAGCTCCAACGGTTCGCCCGCTATCGGGCTTACAAAAAAATGCCTGCAGGGGTGAAGAATGCGCGATTTTTTGGGAATTTTTTTGACGGGGTTGAAAATGAAAAATTCTCACTTTTCGGGATTTTCCTGGTGGTTACACGTGGAAAGCTATCTGTGTACCAAATTTCAAGTCTCTAACTCATCTGGAAGTAGGTTAGAATTAGTATTTACGTGAGTGAGTGAGTCAGTCAGTCAGTTACACATGCGGTGTGTATATATATTAGACTCGCCTTCGGCTCGCTGGGGGCTACGCCCCCAGGCCCCCAAAGTAAGTGCCTTAAATTCGGGATAAGCGGTATTCGGGGAAAGGTTATGCCCGAGCTTAAGATTATAGGGATTTGGGAGTTAAAAGTTGACGTCAATTTATCGAATTTTCCAAGATTAATTTAAAGTTTTGACTTCAAAGGCCTTTTGTGGCTTAACCGTTAGAGATACGAGAAAAAGTGACTGGACCTTTCTTGTCGGAAATTTTATTTTTATTTTTCGATTCTGGTGTCCGATTTTAGCTAAAACGTCGGGTTTAGCCAGTACGGAGAGCTGTGGAGAAAGGACTGCACTGGTGGGGCTATTGTGAATTGTTTAGTGTAAATATAACAAAAACCCAACCCTGAGTCATTATTTTTAAGTTGTTTAGGGGGTTTAATTTGCTCAGAGGTTTATCCTTGTCATGCCAGGAAATTCCCGGGGGGGGGGGAGGAGATTAATGTTAAAGGGGGTTAAGACATCAGGGGGTTTAATTTAGTCAGGATATTTTCTTGTCATATGAATAAATTCCCGGGGTGGGGGGGGTTAATGTTACAATAGGGTTTAATGACACACGTGGGCCTATTTTAGAGGGTTGTTGTATCTTTTGAACATAATAAAAAACACTCTGTCCCTATCTACTATTGAAACTTCACTAACGCTCAGCCAACTCCCGACGTGGAGGGGGGTTTTAGTCACTCGTTAAGACGTAATAATACAAGGTCAAGCTGGAACCAGCATGAAGCGCACTAATTAAAGTTGAAAAATTTAAAAACACTAAAAAGTAACGACGAAGAATTTGTCATTTAGAGCATTTATTCAGGCTTACGGAAAGATAAACGATAGATAAGCTGCTGAACCTTTTTTTTAGATCCTATGAATAGCTAGTTACAAAACATTTTACATTTAAGCTAGGGCTAACGGTTCGGCCAATATCGAGCCCGGAAGTTAAGTTTTTAAGTGAAATGTTTCAAACATAAAAATTTCACGTTCTGTTACGGCTAAAGCATGAGAGATAGAGTAAAACGCTCACTGGGCCAACCTTTTATTGTAGATCGTTGTATTCACTCGTATTAACCAAATTTTTTAATTTGGCCTTAAAGCTGAAGGTTGATTGTCTGCAATGGAGGCCCCAGAAAACAATATCTCACGTAAAAACTCGAAAAATTTCGATACTTTGCTATTTATCGCGTAATGCGGCCAAAAAACCAATGGGGACATAGGCAAAAATGTCATTTAACCTTTTTTGTAGATCGCGCTGTTTTCTCAAATCTTTTAGAAAATTTGTTTTGAGCTACGACCTACCGTTTAGCCGCTATCGAGCTCGGAAGGTACATTTTTAGGCGAAACTTTCCAAATATTTTCACTTAATCACATTTTGCGGCAAAACCAATGGAGATAGAGTAAAAAAAATTATTTAACCTTTTTTGTAGATCACTTTATTTCCTAAATGTAACGTTTGTTTTATTTTGACCTCCGACTAATGGTTTCGCCGCTATCGACTCCAAAAAACAAAATTTTCACGTAAAAGTTACAAAAAAATTGCACATAATCACGTTTTTCGGCCAAACCAATGGAGATAAGGCAAAAGTCACTAGACCTTTTCTGTAGATCGCGCAATTTTCTAATTTTGATGGGTCAATCAGATTTGAGCTACGACCAACAGTTCGGCCGCTATCGGGCTCGAAACATTATTTTTATCGAAAAAATCTCTGGAATGTCAAATATTCAAGCGTTTTGTCACTTAACCATGGAAGATAGAGCAAAAAAGTCATTGGACCTTTTTTGTAGTTCACTTCATTCCTGACTATGAAATTTTTCGTCAGATCCGAGCTAGCTTCAACGGTTCGTCGCCCGCTATCTAGGCTTACAAAAAAGGCCTGCAAGGGGTAAAAAAATGCGCATTTTTTTTAATAATTTTTTTTGAGGGGTTTAAAAGTAAAAAATGTCCATTTTTCAGACTTTTCCTCCGGGTCATATTGCAAAAAAGGTACCTGTAATGCCAAATTTCAAGTTTCCAGCACTTTCTAGAACTATGTTAGAATTTGTATCTATATATAATCAGTGAGTCAGTCAGTCAGTTTCACATGCGGCTGTATAGTATATTAGGACTCGCCTTCGGCTCGCTGGGGGCTACGCCCCCAGGCCCCCCTTTGGGTATTGGCCAATTTCGGGGATAAGAAGCGGAATTCAGTGACGGGTAATATCTGAGAATTATACTACGGATTCTGGGTGTTTAAATTAGGCCTAATTTATTGAAATTTTTATTTATTAATCCAATTTTTGACTTTAATGACATTTTTACTGCTTAACCGTTAGAGATACGAGAAAAAGTGACTGGACCTTTCTCGTCGGAAAATTTAATTTTGTCTTTCGATTTGTGCCCTCAGAATTTTGATCTACGACCTATGGTTTAGTCGGTACAACGCTTGGAAATAAATGCCTGCACTGGTGGGGAAAAGAGCGATTTGGTGATTGGTAAAATTCGGACATGAGGCCATGCCAGGAAATTCCTGGGGGGGGTTTAATGTTACTGGGGGGGTTTAAAATTTTCAGGAGGTTTAATGTACTCAGGAGCTTATCTGGTCATATCAGGAAATCCCGGGGGGGTTAATGTTACCGGGGGGGTTAAACACATCAGGGGGTTTAATGTACTCAGGAGGTTATTCTGGTCATACCAGGGAAATCCCCGGGGGGGGGGGGGTTAATGTTACGGGGGGTTAATGACACACTTGGACTTATTTTAGAGGGTGTTGTGTCTGTGAACATAATACAAATTCACTCTGTCCCTATCTACTATTGACGCTTATTCACGCTCAGCCAATTTATAATGTGGTGTTGTATTCACTAGTTTAAACCTAGCTCAATAGCAAGTGCAAACTGAATCTGGAAACGGATATTACACAAAATATTTAGTCACATATTGGTTTAAAACTCCAAAAATTGCCCAATCACGACAAATATTGTTTTGCTTGTATTTATTGCGTTTTCGGGCTTTATTGAGGGACATACAAACAAAAAGGTTACATGACCTTTTTTGTAGATCCCATCAATTTGTAGTCATAAAAACATTTTTACATTTAAGCTAGAACTATTTGTTTGGCCGCTATCGGACTCTAGAAAACAAAATTCTTAAATACAAATTAAGAAATATTTACATTTATTAGCCGAACCAATGGAGATAGAGCAAAAGGTTACTTGACCTTTTTTGTAGATCGCATTAATTTTGTTAAAATCAAATATTTATTTTGTGCTAAACCTGAATTTTGTGCCTGCAATAAAGCCCAGAAAACAAAAATCTCACGTAAAACTTAGAAAATCAATACTTTAAAACGCGTTATGCGGCCAAAACCGTTGATGATAGGTTAAAATGTTTACTGAACCTTTTTTGTAGATCACGCCATTTACTAAATCCCATTGAAAATTTGTTTTGAGCTACGACCAACCGTTTAGCCGCTATCGAGCCCGAAAGGTAAATTTTTAGGCGAAAATTTCAAAATATATTTTAATGTAATCGCGTTTTGCGGCCGAACCGATGGAGTTAGAGCAAAAAAAGTCACTAAACCTTTTTTGTAGTTCACTTCATTCCTGATTATGGAATTTTTTTCGTCAGATCGAAGCTAGCTCCAACGGTTCACCCACTATCGGGTCTTCAAAGGAAAGCCTGCAAGGGCAAAACAGGGGTTCCGTTCGGGAATTTTTTTGAGGGGTTCAAAAGTAAAAAAACTCCGGTTTTCAGACTTTTCCCGGAGGGTTTGAAGATACAAGCGACGTGCGTGCAAAATTTCACGTTTCCATGCACTTCTAGAACTATGTTAGAATTAGTATGATTATATGTCAGTGAGTGAGGTGAGTGAGTTACACATGCGGCTGTATATAATATAGGACTCGCCTTCGGCTCGCTGGGGGGCTACGCCCCCAGGCCCCATGATGTACGCTTGCAAATTCGGGGGAATAAGCGGGAATTCGGGGACAGGAGGGATTCGGGTTGTTGGTTTAAAATCGGACTTGGAGGTTTTAAATTTACGTTGTCCCCAACTGTGTCCTTTCTGTGGGAAACACATTATCAAACAATATTTAGTGTATAATGTGGTATACAATAAAGTTCAAGTAATATATTGCTGTATCTCCCCTGGGTAGGCCATGTAAACGCGCCATTACGTGCCGAAATTTCTTTTAATTTTTCGTGAAAAAATTGAGATTTCGGGTCCGATAGCGGTCAAACCGTTTACTAATATTGTTTAGGCATTCACGGCTGCAAGCTGGGAGATTGAGCGCTACATATGTTTGTGTCAAATTAGTTGCTAGTAACTTTAAGTTGATAAAACTGTTCTTTGCCCGTTAGTTTGTCAATGCTTCAAATACGGAGACCATATATTATTAACAAAATTACAGCTATTACAGCAAAATTACAGTCAATGATATTCTCTGATGTCGTGTGGGAAATTTGCATATTTGGTTGTGTATATACATGTGTCAAAATGATTTGGGTAATAAACTTATTGTTGTTGAAAACTGTTGTTTGCCCGTTTGTTTGTCAATGCTTTAAATGCAAAGCATGACGTATACAGTCTCGCCACGGGGAGGCCGGCAAACGTGGAGACCATTATTATAATATTAAACAAAATTACATCAATCGTTGGTTAATGTTGATTCTTAAATGTCGTGTGCATCTTTGCATATTTAGTTGTGTATATACTTGTGTTAAAGTTATTGGGTAATAATGTATTTTTTATTGAAAATGTTGTTTGCCCGTTAGTTTGTCAATGCTTTAAATGCAAAGCATGACGTTATCCAGTCTCGCCACGGGGAGGCTGGCAAACGTGGAGACCATATATTATTAATACAATTACATCAATCGTTGGTTTAATGTTGATCTTCCAATGTCGTTGTACATCTTTATGCATATTTAGTTGTGTATATACTTGTGTAAAATTATTGGGTAATAATGTTTTTTTATTGAAACTGTTGTTTGCCCGTTAGTTTGTCGATGCTTTAAATGCAAGCATGACGTAATCCAGTCTCGCCACGGGGAGGCCGGCAAAACGTGGAGACCATATATTATTAAACAAAATTACATAAATCGTTGGTTAATGTTAATCTTCAATGTCGTGTTCATATTTGCATATTTAGTTGTGTATGTACTTGTGTCAAATTATTTAGTAATAATGTATTGTTGTTTAAAATTGTTCGTTTGCCCGTTAGTTTGTCAATGCTTTAAATGCAAGCATGACGTATTCCAGTCTCGCACACGGGGAGGGCCGGCAAACATAGAGACCATATATTTACATATATACAGAAAACTTATTTTACATCGACGAGGAGTTTTGTTTTGGCAGGCCCTTCTAGCCTACTGCCGCATCAATCAGAATGGGGAGTTTTTGTTGTGGCAGGTCCCATTGCCTACTGCCTAATAAGTCACTACGGGGGAGTTTTGTTTTGGCAGGTCCCCTAGCCTACTGCCTAGTCAATCGCGACGGGGAGTTTTGTTTGGGCAGGTCCCCTAGCCTACTGCCAGTGTCAATCCACGACGGGGGAGTTTTGTTTGGGCAGGGTCCCCTAGCCTACTGCTCCTAGTTAATCACGAAGACGGGGAGTTTTGTTTTTTGGGGCAGGCCCCCTAGCCTAACTGCCAGTGTCAAATCACGACGGGGAGTTTTGTTTGGGCAGGCCCCCTAGCCTACTGCCAATCTCAATCCGGTTCACTGAAGAAGTTCGCCGTACACGATGTTCTTCGCGTAGGCGACTTCATTGTGTACCCTTTCGGGGCGGACGAGGACAACGATGTCTTCCGGACATCGAACTCTACTGAGCAGGACGTACAGCTGGCCATGAGTGAAACAAATCAGTGCGAAGATCGACTCCGACCTGATCTATCGTCTGACCTTGGCTCTTGTGGCCGGTCATCGCGTATGCTAGCATCAGAGGAAAACTGACGTCGTCGACGGACAAGTAACGGCGAACCTTCAACGATCGCGAACCTAAAGATTATTCTAGGAATACCGATAGGTTGCGCGTCGTGAGGGCGTCTGACGGTAATCAACCGATTGGTTATAGCCGTCACAATGACCTTAGTGCCGTTTACAAAGGCCGTCAGCGATATTTAGATTCCTCATGATGAGGCACACTGAGCCGATCTTAAGTCGCAGCACGTGATCAGGAACACCCTTGCCTGTAGCCTGGTTCAGTAGAGGGACTTCAACAGCCAGGTTGTCATCGTTTTCCCTGTTCCACAGTGTCGGCGGCTTCGCAGCTCATGAAGGCGACCGTCAACGGAGTTCAATATTATGTCGTTGATCTCCCTGACGTTCACGTTCAGAGTCGGAGAGGAATCGCACGACGAGCAACACTGATCTGGGATCGCGGAGTACGTCGGCAGGAAAGACTGTAGAGATGAGGACTTCTAATGCTGGTGACATATCTCACCTCGGCCAAGGGAATAAGTGTGTCACTCTCTCTACCCTCCCCGAAAGTTGTGGACGGAACAGTGGCCGTTGCCTACTGCGAGAAGGAATTCAGAGTAGTCAACGGAACTGCTCGTCCTGTGCGGTGTCGTCAGAGAGAAGACGTGGAACAGTCGCCACAGACGCGAAGACCGAAGAGAAACGCACGCGACGGCATCTGCCGTTCGTGCCTTTACAACAACGGGAAGCGATTCTGCCGGAAATCTCCAGAGCACAGAAAGATCTTGCCACCGAATGGCTCATCGCGGTTCATGAGATCTCGTAGCGAGCGGTCGAGGATCTCAAAGATGTAGCGATGGGCCATCGGGGCCTCGTCGAAGACGATGAGCTGAGCAGCTCTGATCAATTCTGCGCGCTGGGACCCGTTGGTAATGTTTCCAAACGCCAGACCCGTCGCCCAGATCGAGCGGAAGCCGGAACATGCTGTGTGCCGTTGAACCACCAGGCATGTTTCCTGCAGCGATGCCCGAGCTGGCGACGGCCAGTGCAATCTGACGACAACTACGCACGTGTGCCAGTATGACACGAAGAAGTGGACGTTTTGCCATATCCCCCGGGACCATCGAGGAAGATTACTCTTGAAGATCGGCGGTCACCGGGGTTGTCGAGAAGGGAACGCACGTGTTGCAGAACGCGTTTCTGGTCTTCTGAGAGCTTTTGTTCCCATTCCTCGACAATGGCCCGCTGTTGGTTCTCGCCATAGTCCAACAGCTCCCTTCCCACTTCCGTCGTGTCATCCTGCACGTCGGGGAGACCACAATCCACTAATGTCAATCCCTGCCGACGTAGGACTGCGATCGATATCGATTCAAGGAGAGTGTATACGCTCTTTCCGGGTCAAGTGGGCTCCTTTTCCAAGTGGTCCTCGCAAAGGGTGTCACGGGAAGGAATCCCACAGAATTGCTGCAGGAGCACCCATATTGCAAAGGAGCACGAAGAATGAACGAAGCCTCGAAGCGACCATGAACCCAGAAGCCTCTCGCAGCGCTTCGCGGTACTCATCCTCGTCTTCAATCAAGCCGAGCTGACGACAAACCTCCTGGAACGTACGGCACTCAGGACCACCGCGTGACAGGAGGGTCGGTGTAGCCGCGACAAGGTGTTGATAAGAGAAGCATCCGAAGGTAGTAGAGTTCTCCACGATTAGGCGAGACCCAAAAGACCCTACATACCTTCCCTCCACGCTGGCGAGGTGTGATGAAGTGTTTCCCGTCTTGATGTTCATATATCGGTTCTGTTTTTGGTCTTTTTGTCATGAATAATGTAGTTCTCAAAAAAATGTCAGGTAAGTTAAATTGTCAAAAGTTTTATCAACAGGTCTGTTAAAATACAATATTAACTTGGAGCTTGATCTAGTTATCGCGGAGGTGAGATCACCGGGATGAAAACAGACGTGCTGTTTACCCTCAAGATGGACGGGTAGACCACTCAACTGTTGGCTCTGACTTTGAGATTGGGAAGTCCAAGAGGCGCCAGCATGCGTCGCTTGCACCAACCATTCTCTTAGTTACATAGTGTTCTACCTCGTCCTCTTGTTGCCACAAAGGAGTGACGGTGGACATTTTGAAGTGATCCACCCTTCATCAGGTATTTGAATAGATACTTGATGACGCGACGGGTAGACGCAAGCTCCAAGTTAATGTGTGCTTCATACTTAAAGCAATAGTGCGGGCGTTATATGGAACCACCCATCCATCATGAACAGTAACAGACCTGTTGCGTGACTTGATTTGACCGGTATTTCTATAGTCCCGCCTGTACTGAAACAAATCCTCTATCATCCACGTGAGTTTGTCTGGCATGAAGGCTTAGGATAGAACTTTGTGCAGTGACCCTTCACAGCGTCCCAGCACAGGAAGTCGGTGCGATGATCAGTGCCACAAGGACCGTGGATCATGTGCTGCAACACCAACTTCCTGAGTCTTCCACCGGCTTCTTCTTCTGAGGGGATGTCAGCGCGGATTACCAGAGTCGATTTCGTCTGCTTGTACTGGACCGTCTCCGTCAATCTTAAAACACAATGTGGGGCGTGAGGAAGGCCCCTCATTTGCATTTTCGATGACGTAGACGATATAGTTTCGTGCAGCCGAACATCGCCCCGCTCCGCAGATCTCGAAGAAGCTCGAGGAGTTTGATCTGGAAGACTCTGCAAGCCGTGCTAGGGTCACTGCGTCCACTGCCGTGAGGACACGCTCTCTTGTTTTCCTCCCAAGTCGCACTGTACGTGAATGTTAGGAAGTACGTTGGTGAACCCAGGCGGCGTGTGACGAGAGCCATCGCGTTTCTCGTAATGAATTTTTCATGTACCTAGGCCCACCAGTGAACGTACTTGGGAGGTAAAACTTTGCCAGGCTGTGCCCCACCCTCACCTTGGACGGTCTCGTCTCCTGCTATGTCCATCCCGAACCTGCCTTCCTGCCAGACAATCACGTTGAGCATCAATAAGTTTCATTTCAGCTGTCCTATCCGCATGGCATTTTGGGCTGAAGACCTTGACTGGGAATATTTTATGAAAACGAAGTCTCTCCTCTTCAAAACCTCGCAAACATTTCGACCTGCCAAGCTTGAGAAAGACGGCCAAGATAAGAAAAAACGAGGATTGGAGAGCAAGAGACAACGTGAATAGTTATTATTGGGAAAGTTTTTTCCCCGTTATTATCCAGCATGCCGATGTGCCAACCCAAAGTTGCCTTGCGGATAGAGAAGTGGGTACTGGAAGGGCTCCATCAGAGGACTAAAGAGATCGATGGTAGAAGGTCTTCCAGCCCCCACTTTCCAGACGGTGAGCCTACGAGGCTCAGTGGACTGCGTCATCACAACTAAGCAACGGCGTGCACTTCAATACCTCTTTGCCTGTCACCAAGAACATTGCCATGAGTAGCTCGACTTGTAATCTGGAATTCTAAGTGAGCGTTTAACCAAGGGCTCATCACTTAACCGGCCGGAAGTCATGGACATAAGGGTTTAACGAATCTAAAATAATTTTTTAATTTCGTCCACTGTGGCGGCATCAAGTGATCTACTAATGGCAATGTTCCTGCGTTTCTTCGCCATCGTCGATGTAAAGGCTGGCACCGATTTACGGAATTGGACGTCACCGCCCGCAGTAACAAACCTTTGGCCGGGGGCGTCCAAGCTGTACACCTGGTGATTACATCCTCCCTTCGATTTTGAAGAATGAGAGGCCACTTGGGTGCCGGTATCCGCCAGAAATTTCGAGGGCACAGAGAGCAAAAGAGGTCATGTAAGCACGCGCTCTGTCGAGGAAGCGTCGGTTAGAGTAGAATTGGTGCATTGAGAGGTGGTATTTTGTTCACATTGTATGCTCCCTCTCCACAACACCACTTCTTTACTATCTTCTTCTTCCGCGAACAGAGGTGCTTGGCCAGTGAGGGCAGATAAATACGTCATCATTCCAAAGGCAGGTTTTCTTTAGCTTGTAGCTGTTAACATCGTAAAGCAATGCACCACTCCAATGTGCCATTGGTCCATGGGCAACGATGAGCGAGCAAGTGAAATTGGCAAGTGACGAAGTTCGGCTAGCTTAGGATTTAACAAACGGAACCCCTTAACTCTTCCCCGACATGTTTCCACATTTTGTTTGTAGTAGCGCTGAACAGCTTCTCTGTTGACTTCAGGATGCTTTTGACTGTAACGGTGGACAGCATCTCTGTTGACTTCCAGGATGCTGTTGACTGTAACGGTGGACAGCATCTCTATTGACCTCAGGGCGCTGTTGACTATAAACGGCGGACAGCATCTCTGTTGACTTCAGGATGCTGCGCGTCGTATCGACGAACAGATTCTCTGTGGACTTCAGGATGCTGTTGGCTATAAATACGGACTGCTTTCCTGTGGACTTCGGGGTTTTGTGCTAGATATTTACGATTTGTTGTCACGAGTTATTTTAGGATTCCGCTGAACGTATCTTTTGCTCGCCTCTCTCACTTGCTCGTCTCTCGTTGTTGTGAGTGTTTTAGGGCGTCCACGACGTATTTTCTTCGGTCTTCCAATGGTTTTACATTTAATCACACTTTTTAATGGGGAAATAAAATTACCTTAGGGATATTTTTAAACTGTGGTATATTCAAAATCATTTTCATTGTGGCGTTTAGACCGTGTATTACATGCTAGTGGTTTAATTTCGAATGTGTCTGAATTTATCTGTACCGGTTTCACTGTAACTAAGGGCCGGCATAGAAAATCTTAATCTAGTTACACTGAACTGTCTCACTGACCCATCCAGAGCAGCATTTGGACAAACAATAACGCCGGCCAGTGCTGAATAGTTCTCGCACTGGAAGAGGCGGGCAAGGTTATTTTGGTCATCAGCCAAATCGTACCACTCTATCCTCGTTCACTGGATGAGGATCAAACAAGAACAGCTGTCCCTGGGAGCGCCAAAAAGCAACTGTAACCGTTTGTCCCGTGAAGAGAAAACCCAGTGTTTTCTAAATCCTCGGCCATCAAACCCTCCAAAACATTAGACAGAGATAAAATACAGTCACCCATATCTCCCACTGCCAAAGGATACAGAGCGTCGTGCACAAAGGAATTTTCTACAACGGATACGGACTGTTCATGAATGAATAAAATCGGTAGGAAGTTCATCAGGAGACAAATACCGGTTTCCACCCATGCGATTCTCATCTCGCAATGTATTGTAAATACGATCACCAGTGATGAGAATCGTATCGATAGCCGCTGTAGAAAATTCCAATCTAAGAGTCTTCCAGGCAAGGGCACAAGCAGAAATCGCAGTGCACTGGGAGTTTTTGCTCGTCGGAAACAACTGCTCATTCCCTTGATGGAAAGAGCCCTTAGCAACGCAATAAAAGGACCATAAGTACCGTAAACAAGCGAATAATCACAAGAGTTAGAAGAAAAATTTAACTTAGAAGACTAATGTAGTGATGTATTCCAACAATTCAAAGCCAAAGAATGTTTAGTATCCGAAAATTCCTCCGTCCCTATCTACGAATTTACGAAAGGATCAGCCTCTGTTTCACACGGCCTAAGGTACTCTGTTACGTACCGTACAGAGCTAGGCGAACCCTGCATTTCAAGTATAGTAGGATAGGGATAGACTCAGTTTTACAACGTGAACCAAACTTTTAACTTTGATGACGTATTGTCGCTTAACCGTTGAAGATATAGTAAAAAGTGACTGGACATTTTCTTGTAGGAAATATAATTTGTTTTGGGGTGTTCTGCCCTCAGAATTTTGATATAACCTCTAGTTAGGCCCGCTATTTATTATTTTACTAAAAGTCTGTTCAGTAAAAACAGCATTCCGTCCCTATCTATTAATTTTATATTATTCTGATTTTCAGGTTAACCGTTAAAGATACGGGAAACGTACAAAGGACCTTTTTTGTAGATCTACTCATTTTCTAACAGACAATGGAAACACATTTGAGCTATTGATGATCGTTCGGTCGCGACCGGATCAGAAGTAAGATGTTGTTGAAAAATCGAACAAATATTTTTGTTCAATAGCGTTTTTCGGCCAAACCAATGGGAGATAGAGCAAAAAGTCACTTGACCTTTTTTGTAGATTCGTGTCAAATTAGTATTAAAATAAAATTTTTATTTTGTGCTGCAATTAAAAGTTTGGCCGCAATAAAGCCCAGAAAACAAAATCTCAGGGTAAAACTTAAAAAATCAATACTTTAAAATGCGTGATGCGGCCAAACCATCGAGGATAGGGTAAATTGCAAATTTGGGGATAAGAGGGATTTGGTGATTGGTAAAATTCGGACATGAGGTCATGCCAGGAAATTTCCTGGGGGTGGGGGATAATGTTACCAGGGGTTAAGACATCAGGGGGTTTAATTTACTCAGGATGTTATGTGGTCTTACCAGGTAATTCCCGAGGAGGGGGCGTTAAGAGATTTGGTGATTGGTAAAATTTGGACATGAGGTCATGACAGGAAAATCCCTGGGGGGGGGTTTAATATTACCAGGGGTCAAGACATCAGGGGAGTTTTTATTTTACTGAGAAGGCCATCTGTTCATACCAGGTAATTCCCGGGGGGGGGGGGGGAACGTTAAGATATTTGGTGATTGGTAAAATTCGGACGTGAGGTCATGCCAGGAAACTCCCTGGGGGGGGGTTTTAATGTTACCAAAGGTTAAGACATCAGGGGGTTTAATTTGCTCAGGAGGTTATCTGGTCATACCAGGACATTCAGGGGGTGGGGTTAATGTTACAAGGTATTAATGACACATTTGGGTTTATTTTAGAGGGTATTTTGTCTGTGAACGTAATAAAAATTCACTCTATCCCCTTCTACTATTGACGCTTAGCTAACGCTCAGCCAATTTCCAATGTGGAGTTGTATTCACCCCTTAACCTAGCGAAGCAAGTGCAATCTGAATCTGGAATGAATTACACAAATATCGGCCACATATAAATGAAACATCTCCAAAAAATTGCTAATTCACGATAAATAATTTGCTTTTAAGAGAGTTTTTTCAGGCTTACGGAAGGACACACAAAAAAAGGTGCGTGGGCTTTTTTGTAAATTTAATCATTTTCTGGTTGATCAAAAATTTAATATTCAAGCTACAACCCCCCCCAAAATTTAGGTTTCGACCTGCTACCGCCTCCAGAAACAGATTATAATCTCATTGTAAAAATTGACAACAATGTTTGCATTTTAAAACACGTTTTCGCAGCCTAAAACCATTGACGATAGGGCAAAAAAGTAAACTACAAGCCTTTTTGTTACATCACGTAGATTTTTCCTACTAATTCCAGTCTTCAAATCTGTCTTCTGGGCTACGACCGATCAAAGGTTTTGGGCCCCGCCAATGGATAACTTGAAAACTAAAATTTCCACGTAAAAATTTACAAAATAATGTTGCACACATTTAATTCACCATTTTTTGGCCGAAATTAATTTAAAGATAGGGCCAAAATGTGACTAGGAAATCTTTTTTGAGATTCACCATTAGTTTTATTAAGATGCTCTTTTGGTGTTTTGTTTTGAGAACTGCATGCCCTAATCGTATTGGCCGTTATCGCGAGCCTAAATCTAAGTTTTGCATTAGGAAAAATTACACGCAAATTTGCACATAATCGCGATATTGCGGTCATACCGATAGAGATAGGGTAAAAAGTTCACTGGACCTTTTCCTGTAGATCCTCTCGCCAATTTGCTAATTTGAATGGGTCAATCAGATTTGAGCTTACGAACCTACCGTTTCGCGCGCTAATCGGGCTCGAAACTTTTTATTTCAAGCGATAAAAAAAAAAAAAAAAAAATCTTTTTTCCTTTTTGCGGGGGTAAAAATTCTCTGGGGGGTCCCCCAAAAAAAATTGTTCGAGCGTTTTGTCGCTTAACCATGGGAAGATAGAGCAAAACGTACACTGGGACCTTTTTTATTGTTCACTTCCATTCCTGACCATGCAATTTTTTCGTTCAGATTTTGAGCTTAGCTCCAACGGCTTCGCCCGCTATCCGGGTCTTAAAATAAAGGCAGCACGTGGCTGTTCAATAGATCAACGCAGGTAAAAAAGTTGCACTCGCGTTTTTTTTAATACTATTTTTTGTTGTTAGGTGGTTTAACAAGTAACAAATGTCCCAGTTTTACAGACTTTTACTCGGGTCATATTGCAAAAGGGTACCTGCATGCCAGAATTTCAAGTTTCTTAGCACTCCTAGACACATATGTTAGATATGACAAAACATACATACTATCTATCTATATATTAATACTCCATCTTTATTATTAACAACAATTTACAACTCTATTCACTATTTTTCAACTTCCCCCTTCCCAAAATTTATATCCAAATTTTGTCCTACCTATTATTAAACAACACTTACACAAACTTCCAATTCTTACCTCCATCCCACCCTTTTATTCTAAACTATAACACTTTTATACTTTCCCTCCTTTATAAACATTACCTCCATTCCTAACACCCTTTTCTAACTCTCAATTATTTAATCATACCCCTTCTTCACAATCTACGATTATCCATTCTACACCCATTTTTTTTTAAACCAAAACTATTTTTCTTTACCCCCATCCTTTTAATACATACCACCTTTTAACAATTACACCTTCCCATCTTTTTAAACCATAACCTTTTTAACCATACCCCACCTTCCCCAAAATTTACTAATACCCCCAACCTTTCACCTCTCCAACTCCACTACAACTCACAAAACATATCCAAAACCTAAAACCACCCCAAAACTAAAAAACACAACATTCCCAAATATTCTAACCCTAACTCTCACCTCCCCCTCTCCATTCCAAAAAATACTCCAAACCAAACCCAAAACCAATCAATATTAACCTCAAATCAATCCTCCCACATTTAACTACCCCCTTACCCTAAATTTCACCCCTACTCCTCATTACTATAATATACCCATCAAAATATACCCACCACACCCCCATCAACACCTCAACAACCTCAATCACCTTTTTAAACAACACAACCTTCTACACCCCCCATCCAAATTTCATTCTTTTAAACATAACAATTTTAACCCTCCTCTTAATTACAAAACACTACCCAAATATAATCATTTTTAAACCCAACCAATTCCAACACAACCCTCCTCTACTTCCTCTAAAATCCCATCCATACCACAATACACACCCCCTCCCCCACCCAAATACACAAACACAATCCTACCATTACCCCTCCCCACTCATATTTTTTTAAAAACTACCATAACCTATTTCCACCCTTACCCACATTCCCTCCATCCATCCCCCACCAACTATAATCCCAAACCCCCCCACCCCTCATCTACCCACCAACTCAAACACTCAACACCTTCAACCCCTTCCCTCACCTCCCCTCTACTCCCTCATATTTCAAAAAAATATAACAAAACACTACAACCCCCCCCTAAAACCCAAACTCAACTTTCCCCCTTACTTTCCCCACACACTCTCCTACCCTAATAAACACAAATCTATAAACTCAACAACACCTAAAACTTACCACAATTATAATCTACCCTTTACCATTCACAAAATATACTCACTCCCAAATTATAAACTTCACACCAAAACTCACTACTTCACTCACATCCTATAAAATTAATCCAACTCTATCCCCCCCCAACACTACCCACCCCCAACCCCCCAAATCCCTCTTAAATCTTCCCCCCCTAATATTATAAACTTTCCCCCATAACCCACCTAAAAAATACTCACCTTATCAAACACCACTTCATCACATTTAAAATCTACTCCCCCTAAACTCCTCACCCCTCCCTCCATACCCAAATACTTTCCACAAAACCCCACAAACAAACAATCTAAATTCTTTTAACTTCAATTTATCACTCTACCCCTTAAACATCCCCAAAAAATAATCACCACAACAACCACCCTCACCCCTATTAACAATATCCTCCTCCCCCAAATAAACTTCTCACACTCCCCCACCCCCCCCTAAACTACACCCTAACCCCCCAATCTCACCACACTATTAACTTCCAAACCACTTTCTCTCTTTCAATACATAACATTCCAACAAATAATCAACCTCCCTAATCACCAATCATTACCAACTAAAATCTCCAACTTCCACCCCAACCTTCCCCCCCACCCCCCATATTATATTATTTGATCTTTTTTTATTTATTATATTATCTCCACACAACCCCCTTTTTATTTTTTTTTTACCTCCCCCCCCCCCCCCCCCCCCCCCCTTTTTGTGTGTTTTTTTTGGACGCTTCGGCTCCGAACTTTATTTTAGAAGCGAAAAAAATCCTCTGGAATGTCAAACATTCCGTGTTTTGTGGACTTAACCACACGAGATAAGGACAAAAAGTCACAGGACCTTTCTTGTAGTTCACTTCATTCCTGACTAACGATTTTTCGTCGTCAGATCGAAGCTAGCTCCAACGGTTCACTCCGCTATCAGGCTTACAAGAAATGTGCACCACTGCAGGGGTGAAGAGAATGCGCGATTTTTGAGGAATTTTTTTGAGGGGTTTAAAAGTATAAAAATTCCCAGTTTTCAGACTTTTCCTCCGGGTCATATTGTGAAAGGTACCTGCGTGCCAAATTTCAAGTTTCGCAGCACTTCTAGAACTATGTTAGAATTTGTATCTATATGTCAGTTCAGTCAGTTACACATGCGGCTGTATAGTATATTATAGACTCGCCTTCGTGCTCGCTGGGGCTACGCCCTCCAGAGCCCCCATTTGGGTATTGGGCCTAACTCGGGGATAAGCCGGAATTCGGGACAGGAGCGATTTGGTTGGTGGTTCAATTCGGACTTGATGTTTTCGTTTACGTGTCCCCTACTGTGTCATTTCTCGTGTAAAAACACATTATTAAACAGTATTTAGTGTAATAATGTTGTCTACAAAAAAACTCAAGTAGTATTTGTGCAGTATCTACCTTGTTTAGGCACGTAATAAACACGATTACAGTTCGAAATTCTGGTAAAATTTTACGTGGAAAATTGAGATTTCGGGTCCGATAGCGGTCAAACCGTTAGTAAATAATGTTTACGCCAATTCACGTGTTGCAGGTGGAGATTTATCGCTACAATATATTTCTGGTCAAATTTAGTTGCAAGTAAACGTTTAGCTCATAAAAATGTTGTTGTTTGCCCGTTAGTATCGTCATGGTATTGTAAGCACGACGTATCCAGTCTCGCCACGGTGGAGGCCGGCAAACACTGAGACCATATAATTAACAAAATTACAGCAATCGTTGGTTAATGATGTTCACTTCATATCGTGTACAAATTTAGTTGTTTATATATACTTGTGTCAAATGATTTGTTAATAACCTTATTGAATATTGTTTACACATCACGTGTGTGCCAAGTTGGCGAGATTTAGCGGTACGTATATTTGTGTCAAATTAGTTAATAATAACTTAACTATAGTTAATATAAAACAGTGTTGTCCGCTTCAAGTTTGGTCAATGCTATAAATGCAATCATGACGTATCCAGTCTCGCCACGGCGAGCCCTCAAACACGGAGACCATGATATGTATTAACGGGATAATTAACAGTTAATCGTCGTTATTCAATGATGTTCTTTCATATCTTTTATCAAATTTGCATATTAAGTCTCTGTGGTTATAACTTGTTGTCAAATGATTTGGTAATCAACTTATTGGTGTTTGAAACTTTTGTTTACCGCATTAGTTGTGTGAAAGCTTAGCTTTAACTGTTGTCCTTTCTCAGTGGGAAACACATTATCAAAGTGTATAGTGTGTTCTACCAATAAAGAGTTAAAATAATATTTTGGCTGTATCTCCCTTGAGTAGGCCGTGAAACGCAATTACGTGCGAAATTCTTTTAATTTTTACGTGAAAATTGAGACTTCGGGTCCGAGATAGCAGTCAAAACGTTACTAATAATGTTTAGCCATCACGTGTGCAAGTTAGGGAGATTTAGCGGTACATATGCTTGTGTCAAATTATAGTTGCTAGTAACTTTTAGTTGATAAAACTGTTCATTTACCTGTTAGTTTTGTCAATGCCTCAAATACGGAGACCAAATAAATAAATAAGAAATAAATAGCATTTGATTGGCATAACAAATTTTGTTTTTGCACCGTGGTTGTCCAATGCTTTCTTACAATACGTGGTAGGCCGGTCTCAAATACAGAGAGTCCGGATATATACTTCAAAATATATTAGAAAATATTTATTATTCGTAGTGATTAAAGTATGATACCTCTTAGTGGAACAATTTCGTTTGCAATTAGAAATATTTACTGGTCTGTAATTGTGGTAATTTGATTGGTATAGAAACGTTATTATATTTCTATGTATTTGCGTGTTAGTTCTCCAATGGTTTCAATTTTTTCGTGGTTTATTCTGTCTCATTGAGACCATATATCATTACCACATTAATTATATATTGTTCTCGCATAACGGTTGTGCAAAGCTCAGTAGAGAATTAGCGGTACATCACGAGTGTACTTGTGTCAAATTATGTGCTAGCAACTTGTATATCGCGATATAACACTGTTGTTTGCCCGTTTAGTTTGTCAATGCTTTAAATGTAAGCATGACATATCCAGTCTCGCCACGGGGAGGCCGGCAAACATGGAGACCATCATATTTTACATGAAACCTATTTACTATCGACGAGGAGTTTTTTCGTTTTGGCAGACCCTCTAGCCTACTGCCTTAGGAATCAGAAACGGGGGAGTTGTAGTTTTGGCAGATCCCCTTGGCTCCTACTGCCGTATCAATCAGAACGGGGAGTTTTATATATTTACAATAAAACTTATGTTTACAACGACGAGAGTTTTGTTTTGGCAGGGCCCTCTAGCCTACTGCCTTATCAATCAGAACGGAGAGTTTTGTTCTGGCAGGTCCACTAGCCTACTGCCTAGTCCAATCACGACGGGGAGTTTTGTTTAAGGCAGGCCCCTTAGCCTACTGCCAGTGTTAATCACGACGGGAGTTTTGTTTTGGCAGGCCCCCTAGCCTACTGCCAGTGGTTAATCACGACGGGGAGTTTTGTTTGGGCAGGTCCCCTAGCCTACTGCCAGTGTCAATCGGGTTTACTGAAGAAGTTGCGCCGTACACGATGTTCTTTGCGTAGGCAACTTCATCACATACCCTATCAGGACGGACAAGGACAACGATGTCTCTTCTGGGCGTCGAACTCTACTTAACAGGACGTACAACTGGCCGTGGGTAAAACAGTCAGTGCGAAGGTCGACTCCGACAAGATCGATTGTCTGACCTTGGCTCTTGTGACCAGTCATCGAGTATGCCAGCATCTGAGAAACTGACGTCGCCGGACAAAGTAACGGCGAACCTTCAACGATCGCGAAACCTAAAGATTATTCTGGGAATGCCGATAGGTTGCGCGTCGTGAGGTGCGTCTGACGGTAATCAACCGGTGGGTTATAGCCGTCACAATGACCTTAGTGCCATTAACGAGTCCGTCGGCGATGTTAAGATTCCTCATGATGAGACACACTGAACCGATCTTGAAGTCGCAGCACGTGATCTGGAATACCTTGCCTGTAGCCTGGTTTAGCAGATTTAACTTCGAATGCCAAGATGATCATCGTTCTCAGTGTCCACAGAAATCGGCGCTTCTCAACTCATGAAGGCGACCTATACACGGAGTCCAGGATGATGTCGTTGATTTCCCTTGACGTTCACATTCATGGTAGAGAGGATCGCGCGACGAGCACACTGATCGGGATCCTGGAGGACTTTCAACAGGAAAGACTTTTGGAGATTAGGGCTTGTAAAGAAGTAACGAAATTTACTCCGGTCAGAGGAATAAGAGGCGCCACTCTCTTTGCCCTCCCCGAAAGTTGTGGACGGAAACAGTGCCGTTGCCTACTGCGAGAAGGAAGTCGGAAGTAGTCAACGGAACTGCTCGTCCTATGTGGTGTGGTCAGAGAGAAGATGCGGAACAAGTCCGCCACAGTCCGCGAGGCCCGAAGAAGGCAAACGCACGCAACGGCAGCTGCCGTCCCGCGCTTTTTACAACGACAGGCGCGATCTGCCGGAAGTCACCAGAGCACAGAAAGATCTTCCCACCGAATGGCTCATCGCGGTTCATGAGATCTCGAAGCGAGCGGTCGAGGATCTCGAAGATGTAGCGATGGGCCATTGGGGCCTCGTCAAAGACGATGAGCTGTGCGGCCTCTGATGAGTTCCGCGCGCTGGGACCCCGTTGGTTATGTTCCACACGCCAGTTCCGTCGCCAAGATCGAGCGGAAGCCGAAACATGCTATGGGCTGTTGAGCCACCCGGCATATTCCCGGCAGCGATGCCCCGAACTGGCGACGGCTAGTGCAACCTGCCGACCACGTACGCACGTGTGCCAAGTATGACACGAATTAGGGAAGTTTTGCCATAACCCCCAGGACCGTCAAGGAAGATGGCCCTCGAGGATTGGCGGTCGCCGGGGTTGTCGAGAAGGGAATGGAACATGATGTAAAACGCGTCTCTGATCTTCTGAGAGACTTGCGGTTCCCATTCCTCGACAATGGCCTGCTGTTGGTTCTCGCCGTACTCCAACAGTTCCCTTCCCAATTCAGTCGTGTCATCCTGCACGTCGGGGGAGACCACAATCCACCAAAGACAGTCCCTGTCGTCGTAGACATCGGTCAATTTCAACCAAGGACAGTTTTATATGCTTTTTCTGGGTCAAGAGGGTTTCTTTCTAAGTGGTCCTCGCATAGGGTGTCGCGGAATGCGTCCCATAGAATAGCTGCAGGAGCACCCATGTTACACAAGGAAGCACAAAGAAGGAACGCAGCCTTGTAGCAATCATGAATTCAGAGCTTCGCGCATGAGCAGCACGGTACTCGTCTTCTCGTTTTCTACCAGGCCGAGCTGACGACAAAACCTCCTGGAAAGTGCGACAATCAGGACCACCGCGCGACAGGAGGTCAGAGTAGCCTCGACAAAGGTATCCGACATCAGAAGCATACGTAAGTAGTAGAGCTCTCCACGGTTGGGGGAGATCCAACAGAGTCTACATACTTTCTCTCCACGCTGGCGAGCTGTGACGAAGTGCTTGCCGTCTGGATAGACGTATACTTCTTCATTCTTGCTAGGTTGTTTTGTATGCATAATAAAAGTTTCAATAAAAAGACAGTACAGTTAGGTAGTTGAAAGATTGAATTGAGTGGTCTATTGAAGTACAATATTAAACTTTGAGCTTGCTCTACTAATCGCGTCTGCAAGTCCACCGGGGCGGAAAAAGACGTGTTGCCGCCCTTCAAGATGGACCGGTAGACACTCGACTGTGGGCTCAGATTTAGAGATTGGGAAGTCTAAGAGACGCCAACATGCATCGCTTGCACCACCTACCATTCTCTTCGTTACGTAGTGTTCTACCTCGTACGCTCGTTGTTTTCCCAAAGATGTGACGGTGACATTTTGAAGAGATCCACCCTTCATCAGATATTTAAATAAGTATTTTGATGACACGACGAGTAGACGCAAGCTCCAAGTTAATATGTGCCCTCGTATTTAAGCAACAGAGCTGCATTATACGGTACCACCCAACCCGGTCATGGACCGTTTATCGATTTTGTTTCGAGATGTAATAGTACCTATGTTTTTATAATCCCGTCTGTATTGCACGTAGCCTCTGTCGTCAACGTGTGTGGTCTGCCAGGAAGGCTTTGGGAAATGTTTAGTGCAGTGACCTTTCGTGGAATCCCAGCAGGGGAAGTCGGTGCGATATTCCTGTACCACAAGGGCCGTGAATCATGTGTTGCAGCACCAACTTCCTGAGTCTCCCACCGGCTTCTTCAACCGAGGGAATGTCTGCGCGAATAACGGAATCGATTTCGGGTGCCTGAACGGGACCGTCTCCGTCAATCTTGAATACAATGTGCTGGCGTGGGGAAGGCCCCTCATTTGCATCTCGATGACGTAGACGATATAGATCGTTCGGCCAAACATCGCTCCGCTGCGCAGATCCCGCAGAAGCTCGAGGAGTTTGATCTGGAAGACTCTGCAGGCTGTGCTTGGGTCACTGCCGACCACTGCCGTGGGGACAGGCTCTCTTATTTTCCTCCCCAAGTCGCGCTGTAAGTGGAATGTGAGAAAATACGGTCGGTGAGCCCCAGACGTGTTACGAGAGCCATTGCATTTCTCGTAATGAATCTTCATGTATCTGGGCCCACCGCGTAAACGAACTTGGAAGGTAAATTTTTCCAGGCTTTGCGCCACCCTCGCCTTGTACGGTTTCATCACGTGTGATGTCTTCCCTAACCTGTCTTCCTGCCGGAGCATTGCGTTGAGCTTCAGAATCTCGTTTTAGTTGGCCTATCCGCATGGCATTTTTGACTGACGGACCTTGACTGTGAGAATTTAATAAACCGCAGTCGCTCTTCTTCATATCTCGCAAACATCTCGACCCTGCCAGGCCTGCGAGAGACGGCCGAGATATGAAAACCGAGGACTGGACAACAAGAGACAACGCGTGTAGTTGTACTGCGAAAGCTTTTTCCCGTTGTTATCAAGAAGGCCAATTTGCCAACCCAAAGTGCCATGTGGATAGAGCAGTGGGTACTGGAAGGGCTCCATGAGAGGACTGAACAGATCAATCGTTGACGGCCTTCCAGCTTTCACTTTCCAGACGGTGAGGTCGTCCGTGGTTCGGTCACTGCTTCGTCCAGTGCTCGAGAACAGCGTGCACCTCAACACCCCTATTCCTGTCGCCAAGAACATTACCATGAGTAGCTCGACTTGTTACCTGGAACTCCAAATGAGCGTTTACCGATGGCTCATTACCTAATCGCCGGAAATCACCGATGAAAGGATTGATCGAATCCAAGTAATTGGCAATGGTGTCAATAGTTTTCCAACATCAAGTGATCTACCCATGGGCAATGTTCCTGCGCTCTTTCGCCGTCGTCAATGTATAGGCGGCACCGGTTAACAAATTGGAACGTCTCCCACCTTAGTAGCAAACCGTTGGCCGGGAGCGTCCAAACTGTACACCTGATGGTACATTCTTCCTTCGATCTTGAAGAAAGAAAGTCCACTAGGGTGCCGATACCCACCAGAAATTTCGAGGCGCAAAAAGAAAATAGGTCGTTGTAGGCGCGCGCTCTAGTTGAGGAAATGTCGATTTGAATAAAATGGTGCACTGAGAGGGGGCAAAACGTGTTACGTTGTACGCACCTTCACCACAACACCATTTTTTCCTATCCTTTTCTTCCTCGAACAGACGTGCTTCGCAGTGTGAACATACAAATATATCATCTTCAAAAAGGCAGGTTTTTTTCAATTTGTAATGCATTTAATGTCGCATAACAACTTTCCGCTCCAGTGTGCCATAGGCCCTTGTGCAACAATGTTTCGAGCAAGTGAGTTAGGTAAATGTCGAAAATTCGCTGATCTTTGGTTTCATCAGACGAAAATACCTGAACCCTGTCCTGACCTGCGCCGGCATGTCGATCTTCGTAGCGCCGAACTGCGGCTCTGTTAACCCTCGGGATGTCTCTCGGTATAACGACGAACAGCGTCACGATTGGTTTTCAGGATTTTGCTGAGAGTATCGGCTTTTTCGCCTCTCTCACTTGCTCTTCTCTAGTAGTTTTCAGTATTTTCGGGCGTCCAGGTTTTATTTTCTTGGGTCTTCCAAAATCTTTAGGTTTTATTGCGGAATTGTTAGCGGTTTCGTGCATTGTGAGGTTTTGTGTATATTTTCACTGAATGTTGATGATCTAAATGTGAGTCTAGTAATAGAGTACTGTCTTACAGATCCATCAAGAGCAGCGTTGGACAACAACAACGAGGCCAAAGCAGGAAAAGTATCACACTGAAAGAGCCGTGCCAGGTTGTTGATATCATTTTCCAAAATCATGTGTTCGATTTTCGTTTACTGGATGTGGATCAAATAGGTACAGTTGTTCCTGAGAGCGCCAAAAAGCAACTGTCACTGTTTGTCCAGTAAACAAAAATCCAATGTTTTGACTTTCCACGGCCATCAGAGATTCTAAAAACATTGGACAGAGAGATAACACTTTCGCTTATATCCTCCTCTGTCACAGGATATAAGGCATCGTGCACAAATACATTTTCTTCAAACGGCTACGGTTTGGCCCTGGATGGAGAATTCGGCTGGAAGTTCATCAGTGCACAAGTACCGATTTCCACCCATACGATTCTGATCTCTTAATGTTCTGTAAATACAGTCACCAGCGATGAGAATCGTATCGATGGGCCGTTGAAGAAAACTCAAAACCAAGCGCCTTCCATACAAGGGCACAAGCAGAATTCGAAGTGCACTGAGCGTTTTTTGCTCGTAGGAAATAACTGTTCGTCTCCCTGATGGAAGGAGCCCTTCACAACACAAGAGAGAAGACATTGTTATGTTAAATAAACTGTAATACAAAATATAAAAGGAACTGTAGAGTTTGTAAAAAGCGAGAAAAAGAACGGAAAGGAGAGCAAATTCGTATATGAATAGGTAAACCAAGAGGTTTACTGTCAAGTGAAAAGAGATTAAATCTGAAACCAATAAGAAAGCGAGAAAATTTAAACAAAAAACGATGTTCACACTCTTTCCCTATCTACTAATGTTGCTGGCACCCACCTTTTGCAACTGAACCGTTCAAGGTAGGATAAAAACTAATCGTGATTACTATCAACTTATTATAGAATAAAAACCAATAAATAAACGAATCAAAACATATGAAATAATATAAAGGTTTTCCTAACAAGAGCCTGCCTATCTTGCCTTGTTACGTACCGTACAGAGCTCGCTACTCTAAAATAAACTTAAACTAGTAAGACAAAAATGAAGAGGAACTGTAGTGTTTGTAAAAAGTGAGAAAAGAAATCGGAAAGGAAAGAAAAATCGTATATGAATAGGGAGACCAGGATATTAACTGTCAACTAAGAAGAGATTGAATCTGAAACCAGTAAAAATGTCAGACAATTTAAACCAAAGGCGATGTTAACTATGTCCCTATCTGCCAATCTGATGTTGCTGACTGCGACTAAACCGTTCAAAGTAGAATAAAAGACCAATCGCGATAGTTATCAACGTAGGATAGAATAACCACCAAGAAATGAAAAGAATCAAAGATAGGTGAAATAATATAAAACGTTTACTGTTCATAATCTGCCTATTTTGCTCTGTTGAGTACCGTACAGAGCTCGGTGCTCCATCCCTTACTACCATCTCTGTCCCTAACTATTGGTCAATTTTAAAACGTGTTTTCGACTCATTTTGAGGGGTTTAAAATAAAAAAATTCCGGTTTTCAGACTTTTCCCGGTTGGTTTCACGGCAAAAGCCAACTACGTGCCAATTTCGTGTTTCCCCAGCACTTCTAGAAGTACCTTAGAATTTGTATACGTGAGTGAGTTACACATGCGGCTGTATATATATTAGACTATATTAGACAACTGTACACCTGATGGTACATTCTTCCTTCGATCTTGAAGAAAGAAAGTCCACTAGGGTGCCGATACCACCATGAAATTTCGAGGGCGCAAAAAGAAAATAGGTCGTTGTAGGCGCGCGCTCTATTGAGGAAATGTCGATTTGAATAAAATGGTGCACTGAGAGGGGGCAAACGTGTTACGTTGTACGCACCTTCACCACAACACCATTTTTTCCTATCCTTTTCTTCCTCGAACAGACGTGCTTCGCAGTGTGAACATACAAATATAATCATCTTCAAAAAGGCAGGTTTTTTTTCAATTTGTATGCATTTATGTCGCATAACAACTTTCCGCTCCAGTGTGCCATAGCCCTTGTGCAACAATGTTTCGAGCAAGTGAGTTAGGTAAATGTCGAAATTCGCTGATCTTTGGTTTCATCAGACGAAATACCTGAAACCCTGTCCTGACCTGCGCCGGCATGTCGATCTTCGTAGCGCCGAACTGCGGCTCTGTTAACCTCGGGATGTCTCTCGGTATAACGACGAACAGCGTCACGATTGGTTTCAGGATTTTGCTGAGAGTATCGCTTTTTTCGCCTCTCTCACTTGCTCTTCTCTAGTAGTTTTCAGTATTTTCGGGCGTCCAGGTTTTATTTTCTTGGGTCTTCCAAAATCTTTAGGTTTTATTGCGGAATTGTTAGCGGTTTCGTGCATTGTGAGGTTTTGTATATTTTCACTGAATGTTGATGATCTAAATGTGAGTCTAGTAATAGAGTACTGTCTTACAGATCCATCAAGAGCAGCGTTGGACAACAACAACGAGGCCAAAGCAGGAAAAGTATCACACTGAAAGAGCCGTGCCAGGTTGTTGATATCATTTTCCAAATCATGTGTTCGATTTTCGTTTACTGGTGTGTGATCAAATAGGTACAGTTGTTCCTGAGAGCGCCAAAAAGCAACTGTCACTGTTTTGTCCAGTAAACAAAAATCCAATGTTTTGACTTTCCACGGCCATCAGAGATTCTAAAACATTGGACAGAGAGATAACACTTTCGCTTATATCCTCCTCTGTCACAGGATATAAGGCATCGTGCACAAATACATTTTCTTCAACGGCTACGGTTTGGCCCTGGATGGAGAATTCGGCTGGAAGTTTCATCAGTGCACAAGTACCGATTTCCACCCATACGATTCTGATCTCTTAATGTTCTGTAAATACAGTCACCAGCGATGAGAATCGTATCGATGGCCGTTGAAGAAAACTCAAAACCAAGCGCCTTCCATACAAGGGCACAAGCAGAATTCGAAGTGCACTGAGCGTTTTTGCTCGTAGGAAATAACTGTTCGTCTCCCTGATGGAAGGAGCCCTTCACAACACAAGAGAAAGACATTGTTATGTTAAATAAACTGTAATACAAAATATAAAAGGAACTGTAGAGTTTGTAAAAAGCGAGAAAAGAAAACGGAAAGGAGAGCAAATTCGTATATGAATAGGTAAACCAAGAGGTTACTGTCAAGTGAAAAGAGATTAAATCTGAAACCAATAGAAAGCGAGAAAATTTAAACAAAAAAACGATGTTCACCACTCTTTCCCTATCTACTAATGTTGCTGGCACCCACCTTTTGCAACTGAACCGTTCAAGGTAGGATAAAACTAATCGTGATTACTATCAACTTATTATAGAATAAAAAACCAATAAATAAACGAATCAAAACATATGAAATAATATAAAGGTTTTCCTAACAAGAGCCTGCCTATCTTGCCTTGTTACGTACCGTACAGAGCTCGCTACTCTAAAATAAAACTTAAACTAGTAAGACAAAAATGAAGAGGAACTGTAGTGTTTGTAAAAAGTGAGAAAAAGAAATCGGAAAGGAAAGGAAAAATCGTATATGAATAGGGAGACCAGGATATTAACTGTCAACTAAGAAGAGATTGAATCTGAAACCAGTAAAAATGTCAGACAAATTTAAACCAAAGGCGATGTTAACTTATGTCCCTATCTGCCAATCTGATGTTGCTGACTGCGACTAAAACGTTCAAAGTAGAATAAAAGACCAATCGCGATAGTTATCAAACGTAGGATAGAATAACCACCAAGAAATGAAAAAGAATCAAAGATAGGTGAAATAATATAAAACGTTTACTGTTCATAATCTGCCTATTTTGCTCTGTTGAGTACCGTACAGAGCTCGGTGCTCCATCCCTTACTATACCATCTCTGTCCCTAACTATTGGTCAATTTTAACGTGTTTTCGACTCATTTTGAGGGGTTTTAAATAAAAAAATTCCGGTTTTTCAGACTTTTCCCGGTGGTTTCAACGGCAAAAAGCCAACTACGTGCCAAATTTTCGTGTTTCCAGCACTTCTAGAAGTACCTTAGAAATTTGTATACGTGAGTGAGTTACACATGCGGCTGTATATATATTAGATAACCGTTACAGATATGACAAAAAGTGACTGCACATTTCTTGTCGAAAATTTAATTTTCTCTTTCGATTATGCCATCAGATTTACGCTACGACCTATAATTTAGGCAGTACAGAGCTTAGGACAAAAGACTGCACTGGGCAGTTTAAAAATATCACGTAAAACTTAAAAAATCAATATTTTAAAACGCGTTATCCACCCAAACCGTTGAGGATAGGGCAAACAAAATGTTACTGAGAGCCTTTTTTGTAGATCACATTATTTGCTAAATCCTGTTGAAAATTTGTTTTGAGCTACGACCAACCGTTTAGCCGCTATCAAGCCCGGAATGTAAATTTGTAGGCGAAAATTTCCCAAAGCTTTTCACTTAATCGCATTTTGCGGCCAAAACTAATGGAGATAGAGTAAAAAGTCACTAGACCTTTTATGTAGATCACTTCATTTCCTATATCTAACCTTCGTTTTATTTTGCCCTCCGACCAATGGTTTCGCCGCTATCGACCTCAAAAACAAAGTTTTCACGTGAAAATTACAAAAGAATTGCACATAATCACGTTTTTTTTCGGCCAAACCAATGGAGATAGGGCAAAAAGTCACTGGACCTTTTCTGTAGATCGCGCAATTTGCTAATTTGATGGGTCAATCAGATTTGAGCTACGACCAACGGTTCGGCCGCTATCGGGCTCGAAACATTATTTTTAACGAAACAATCTCTGGAATGTCAAATGTTCGAGCGTTTTGTCGCTTAACCATGGAAGATAGAGCAAAAAGTCACTGGACCTTTTTTGTAGTTCACTCCATTCCTGACCATGAATTTTTCGTCAGATCCGAGCTAGCTCCAACGGTTCGCCCACTATCGAGCTTACAAAAAAAAGCCTGCAAGGGTGAAAAATGCATGAATTTTCTCGAATTTTTTTGAGGGGTTTAAAAAGTAAAAAAGTCCGGTTTTCAGACTTTTCCTCCGGGTCATATTGTGAAAGGTACCTGCGTGCCAAATTTCAAGGTTTCCAGCACTTCTAGAACTATGTTAGAATTTGTATCTATCCATCAGTCAGTGAGTGAGTTACACATGCGGCTGTATAAGTATTTAGACTCACAACAGTGACGCGACTAGTCCCGAGTAGAAGATTCTCCTCACTGACGCGACATGGGCAGGTCACGAGCTCCTCCCGTTTGTTTTCAATGGGGTGATCGTGACAGGCGGAGAAAAAGAGTGGGGGCAGAGCCGAGCAGTACCGATAAATCCCGAACATTCCTGACAAACCCTGTGCATGCGGCTGATAGCGACCTCAGTTCGGAACGGTTCTGATTTCTATTATCTTACGAATTAATGAGTCGTTTTATATCCGAATTAATGAGTCGTTTTATATCCGAACATATCTGCAAAACATAGAAATTATATCGAATTAATTATATTAATATTGAACTTTCTTTATAACTCCAAAGATACTTTACAAAATGTGAGATGGTGCACAACGAATAAAATGTCATAATCTAGAATAGAATAGAAAAATTATTTATTTTCTTGAAAATATGTACAATAGTAAAATTATATAAACATCATTTATACCTTAAGCACAAACACAAACATTGCTCCTTAGTTGTAGACACAATTGACATGAGAATAAAAATAAAACAATGTTACTTTTTATTAAAGAAATATGAACATGTCTTTTTTTATTTTAATACAGCTAGGGTACATCAATAAACAAAATTCAAGAAAACAAAATAGGACCTCAAAAGGCAAGGAACTGCCTGTGTAGAGGCTCCAACTTTCTTAGAAAAACAAAAGAAAAACAACACTCAAGCAAATGAAATTAACAAATAAATTCAAATACGATAAATCTACCCATTTTAAACTAAGCTTTAATAAAACAAATTTGAATAAAAAACACATTTATATAATTTCCAAAGTCTAAAGCTAATTCAGTATACATAAAATGCCATAAATATAAATTATAACCATATCCAGTTATCTTTTTGTGATATTGGAATATATTCAAATTAATAGGACAAAAGCAACATATTATAATGTGGAGATTCCTTAATTTGTAGTAAATAAATTAATAATTACTTAACCAAAAACATAATTATAGAAATATGACAAAATCAATGACAACTACCTGACTTAAATACCTAACATAGCACGTGACATAATTAATAAATACAAAAATTATCCTAATTATATTATATTACTGTACAGATTTATGATACAATTATACAAATTTATACAATTTATTGAAGTCTGCCATTGTCACTCAGAAGGCTTAAGTCCAGGCAAATCTGTCTGTTTGTTGGATATATAGAGAATGAGAAATAAGCTATAGACTTGAAATTGTGCATGCAACTTCGACCAAGCCTGATAAGTGTCATTTTGTGTCGTCTGGCGTACGCGATTATAATGCTGATCTGATCTATAGTACATGGAAATTATCGAATAATTTCTAACTAATAGTAATGTAACCTACAAATTATAATTATTTGATTAAGGCAGTTGGAAAATGCAATGAACCAAATATAATGTTACGAAACAATTTTATTGGTTTACATTTTAATACGAAAGATGCAATTAAAAAACTCAACATAATTGTTGATTTTGTGTTTGGAGACCCTGAAGATAAATTCTTTAACTACTATGCTAAGTAGGGCTCTTTTTAATCCTCCTGGATGTTTAATCCACCCTCGAATGTTTTATAGCTACGCCACTGAATGTAACGAAGTTACTTTGTTACATTAGACTTCCTTACGTCTTTTTTGGTATTTCGATACTCCGTTGTATTGGTTTATTTGTATGTAGACAAGAGTAATTGCCTGCCATTAATTACGTTGTAAAATAAATTTAATTGCGCTGCATCCTGCAGCATCCAGCTTTGAAAATGTAATATATATATTACATTTATACATATACATACATATACATATTACACCACCAGGCTCTATTAAATTCAGAGGAGTACAGAGCGAGAACGCGCGGACTGCTTATTCCACTATTCTAATACGCGGGCTATCTCTAGTTGGCAGGAGGGGCCCCTCCATTCCCCCATTTTTCTCTCCGCCTGTCACGATCACCCCATTGAAAACAAACGGGAGGAGCTCGTTGGGCAGGTCTACCCCCCTCTACCAGACAACCGGCATCCAATAAAGTTTTGTTTGAGCTACCATAGCGCTCCTAGTGTACAGAGTGAGGAACTCCTAGAACGATTTGAACCTATGACCAATAGAATGCGCAGCTTGCTGAAAAATACGAAAATGTGAGAATTATTCTCACAGGGGGACTAACGGCGGGTTAATTCCCTGTGTTTGTACTGTGTTGTTACATTTCTCATTTTGCTTTGAACCTCTGCCTTGTGTTAATTCTTAATTCTTCTGCAATTTCAGCCCACGCATTATTTGTTTTGTTTTTATCTTTGTACTCGAACAATGTAGGATTCCACAGCACTGGTCGATCTCTGTAGTTTTTCTATCAACGATAAGTGTCTACTCGCGACCACTCCATACCAATAAATACAACTGTGCTTACTAAAGTCACTCACTGGCACTGACACAAACAATACTGGTTGTAAACACACGGCTCGGCGACAAGTGAAAGTGAACACGGGCGCCGGCGGCCAGTCCAGTCACGTGGTGCAGGTTGTGGGAGGGAGCGGTGCGGGGGATGTCTGCAACTTTTGTTGCAGCGCTAAAGCCCCGTTTACACTAGCATGTAGCGCTTGCGCAAGTAGGACGTGCAAGTTAATGCAAGCTGTACTTGCATGCAAGTCAAGGTTTACACCTACTAGTGGAACTAGCCTCAATTCCAGTCAGTGCAGTGCTACATGTGATGCGGAATGTCGGATGTTATAGAGGACGTTAGGGCTGTAGTGAGAGATGCAGTTAGTGTGTTACGTGATGAGCTTTTTGTAGAAGCAAATGAATTACTATTAAATATAAAGAGAAGAAAAAAAAGGTCATGCTGGGAAAGAAGATGGGTTTCAAGAAGGCTGCAACTAGGAGGATCAAAACTATTAGATGAATTGGCGAGAGAAGACCAAGATAGCTTTAGGAAACATCCTCCGTCTCTCAAAAATAAATTTGACGAATTGCTAGACCATGTGAAAGAGTGCATACAGAAAAAGGATACAAAGATGAGGGTAGCCCTACCAGCAAAAATTAAGTTACAAATTACGTTAAGATTTTTGGCTACTGGAGATTCCTTTGCTTCCCTACAGTATTTTTATCGAGTACCAAAATGCACTATTTCAAAATTCATTCCTGATGTTTGTGCTGCTATATATGAAGCATTGCAGGAATTTGTGCAGGTAAGAGATTTTCCTAGCTATTAATAAAATGTTTTTTGAGGATATGTGTACTTCATTTAATCACAAGTTCAATGATAATAAATTTATTATACAATAGTCAAAGGAAATATTGATTAGCAGTAGATTGGAAATTGGTAAAAAATGTTAGTGTCATAGAGACCAAAAATTAGGTATTGAAAATGTCTTTGAACTTTTCTTAGATGTCGTCGGTTTCTTCCCCTTCGCCTTCATTTAAAATACTGTTTATAGCCATTGACAATAAGTTGTTATCCTGCACTATTTGAGCCGACGTGTCCATATTATGATACACGGGAGAGGCTGCACTATCCTCACTTGGGCCAACACGTGAATACTCAATATTGGAATGAGATGAGTAGTTTGGAGATGGAGATAATAAATTTTGGGACGGACTTTGTACGTTATTATGTTGGGCAGGTTGTATGTTTCTTTTCATTCTTAATTCAAACAAATGGGTTTGAATGTGTTGCATGGCAAGTAAAGCGGATGACTCAGGCAATTTTTTCAACTGGGAAGCAACAAATTGGCCGAATAAATCGAACTCATTGCTTTCTGTCATCTGTACATTCCGTGGTTCAAATGCCTTATCTGATATCTCTTTTAGTGTTATAATGGAAGATTCAAATTTTCTGTACTCTCTCATCTGTTTTTGTTTTAAATGCAGTTCTAATCTTGGGAGGAATAACAGTTTGGTGGTCAGTTGTAATCTTTCTCTTGATACGGGGTGTTTGATGTTCGTCACTCTCAGCATCAATATCTTGGGATTCTTCGTTTCGTTGGTCCTGTGGGGAAAAAAGGTGTAACTTAATGAAAATTGTTTCTGTTAAAAGTAAAACATGTTCTGATATTTTATATGTGTTACGACATGACAATATTTATTTTTTGTAGATGCCAATGACGGAAGCCGGATGGGAAGACATAATGAGCGGTTTTTCAACACGATGGAACTTTCCTAGATGTTGTGGTAGCATCGATGGAAAACATATTCAAATACGTTGTCCAAATGAATCCGGGTCAGATTACTACAATTATAAAGGAAATTTCAGTACTATACTTCTTGGTGTGGTCGATGATGCCTATTGTTTTACGTACGTTGACATAGGGAGCAATGGCCGAGCATCCGATGGCGGAGTGTTGGCAAATAGTAAGTTGCAACAGGCTATAGATAATAACACATTAAACCTGCCTGAAAACGCTTTGTTCGTTGCAGATGATGCATTTCCTTTAAGGGAATATTTACTTAAACCTTACACTAAAAGGGCAGGGCCCTTAACTTTAAAGCAAAAAGTGTTCAACTACAGACTGTCTAGAGCTCGTCGAATTGTAGAGAATGCTTTTGGATTACTGGCATCAAGATTTCGTATATTTGAAAAGCCTATTCCCTTATCACCTGAAAAGGTTGACAGCATTGTTAAAGCAACGATTGCATTGAATAATTGGCTACGTATTACAAGCCCAGGGGTTTATTTTTACAGATGTTGTGTTGACGTTGAAGATATTGAAACTGGTGAAATAATTGAAGGTGACTGGCACAAAAACGTGAGAGCAGAAGGTTTACTGAAAGTTAGAAATTTTGGACACTTACGTAATCCTACAAAAAGGGCAAAGATGGTGAGGGATGAGTTAGCAGATTGGTTCATGGGAGAAGGTAGTGTACCATGGCAATTTCAGTTCGTCCAAAATCAGGAACATTTTAAGTGTTTGACAATCAATTTGGGCTAATTCAGCCAAATTGGCATTTAATGGTACCATCAATACATGTATAATGTAACTGTAACTGTATGTATAATGTGTTTCATTTTGAACATTGATTAAATAAACGTTAATGGAAAAAACCGTTTTACATTATGTTGTTATTTAGGCTTAAGTTACCTTACATTACAAAACTTAATGCCTACCTTATTACCATCTTCATTTGGAATTCCAATTACTTGGCTCTCTCTTGTCTTCACAACTGCTCCTAATATGCGGTCCATTGTTGGAAACCACCTCAGTGTCGGTGTGTATACGTCATCTAAACCACTTCCTGAAGACTTGCTTTTTGTTATTTTTACTAGCTCGTTTGAATATGTATTCCTCAGGCTTCGCATCTTTTCTTTAGCATCTTTAACAGTAAAGTTTGGCATATTTATTCCTTTTACAATCTGTAACCAGCCGTCTTCTTTAAGATTTCTATCTTTATATTCCGCCAATTTATAATCCCATAAACAAGGGTATCCCTCATACAGTTCCAAAAAGTTTCAATGTTGTTTATGTTCCATTTATCATACTTTTTTACCTTTTTTTCCTTCCTTCTTGACAGTCTCCTTTCCTATCACTGGTTTATCACTTTCATTGTTCTCGTTGGTATCAGCCATGACAACTCAGTAACCACTACAACTATAACAAATATACAAATTAACCTTAAACTCAAATGTACAGAGCACACCGGAACACGACTAAACACTCACTTTACTTGCTTACAAGTCGGAGTGGTCTGCAAGTCACGTGTTTACAAAGGCAAGTGGAGCCGGCGTGCAAGTAGAACTGACGCGCAAGTTGTTACTTGCGCCGGTAATAGTTGTCAGAACAAATATTACCGGCGCAAGTAAACAATGCATGCAAGTCAGCCCTGCAAGTTTAACTTTTGTGCATGTTAGTGTTTACATTTGCAAGTTTTCTTGCAAGTAAAACTTGCGCAAGCGCTACATGCTAGTGTAAACGGGGCTTAATTGTACTGCAACTTTTGCCGGCAAACAAAAAATTGCCAACATTTGTTGCAGTTTTTCCACACTCGGTGGAAACCAAAAATCGTGTTGCAGACACGCCAAATCTGTCGGCAACACAACATTGTTGCAGCCAAAATTAGCGCTTTTTGAAAAGTCGGCAACTTTTGTCGGCAACACGTGATGCAGCTCCGGTGTAAACGCGCCTTAATAGATGGCCACTAGCTATATTTTTTCTTTGATGCACATAGCAGTATTGAATAGTCAGATCATCTACCAAACCAACAATGGAGTAGTTGTTCAAGACGTGCTTTTTTGAAAGATCTTGTTCGAAGTCATCTAGTGGACACGTTTGTCCAATCCTATGTTGAATCCAGAACTAAAAACTCTCATAAGAATTCAACTTGGAATCAGACGAGAAGAAAGTGCAGTGTTTGTCCTCGAAAGAAAAATCGATAAACAAAGAGTCGATGTGCAGTGTGTGGTGTTCCAGTCTGCGGAGAATATGCAGTGACTACCTGCACTAACTGTCATGGCGAACAAGGTGGTCAACCTGATTACTACGAAGACTAAACATGGTAAATAACACTCATTAGACAAGAACTACCGTATACTTTTTATAACTATATGAAACATAATTTCCAGATTTGACATATGTTTTTACTTTTCAGTAATAAAAATCTTATTTCAATCATATATTAATATTTTTATTAATTATTTCCTGTCTTCTAGACTTTAAATGAATAGAAAATAGTTTTATTACAAATATGAGTAATAAATAACCTCATAATAGGCTGTTTTCGTATGGTGAGCGCGGCTCTCACTTGCGTGCAACGGGCAAAGTTTTTGAACTGCGTACTCAGGAGTTAAACAAACATGTATTGTCTCAAAAAATAAATTAAATAAAAATAAAAACATCTTCTAAAATAAAAATATATAAAACATAACAGAAAATAAATATTTTTATGGTAAACCAAGGATAAATATCACTATTTGTATTGCACGCGTCAGTTTTACGTAGTTCTAGTAATAACGGGTATTCAATTAGCTCTAGTGTTCTAGGGTTAAAACAAACTAAGACACATAAAAAATTAAAAAAAAAACTATTAAAGCAGATAATGAAACAAATAAACTTTTGAAACTTCTGGAAAATATTTGACTATATCAGTAACAACTATAAAAAAATTATAAAAGAATATAATTATTAAACAAAGAATTAATTTAGTTTTTTGTTTCCTAAAAAATTTGGTTCAAGTGATGTGTCTTGTTTTAATACTAGACAACTCAAATAGTCGGCATCGGGGGCTCTGGAGTCAGCTGTAGAGAGTCTGTTCGCGGTGACGGTGACGGTGACGGTGGTGGCGGCGGCAGTAGTGACGGCAGCAGCGGCGCCAGCAGCGGTGGGACGGCAGTGCAGGTGTCAGGAGCAACCTCAGCCTTCTTGGCCGCAGCAGTGAAGACGCCCAACCCGTCAAGAGCCTCCACGATGAGTCTGGCCAGCTGCCACTTCCCTCTAGTGTGGAGATGCATCCCGTGCCTCGTGAAGTGCTTCCGATGCAGTCTGTTCATATCTAGGACAGCGATGTGGTGCCTAGCAGCCAGTTCTTCTATATAAGCATTCTATTTATATTCGCGGGTAAACTTCGTGGATAATCGAGAGTTTACTGTAACTATTTATCAGTTTAGCTAGTTCAATACGTCAGTAATTATATGCCCATACTTCACACATGATTTATCACATAAATCTCAAACAAATAAAAAAATATGGTTACAGTTCCTGCGGTCGGGGGGGGGGCAGAGATTCTTCTGCACATGGGCGTCAAACACCTTAAATCCGGCCCTGATCAGATGACATAGTAGATGATTCTGATTTAGACCCAACCTACAATCCAGAGGAACCATCTACTTCTACAGGTCGTCGTGGATATACATTGCCGAACCCACTGATTATACAAAGGTCTGATTTTGGTAGTTTATTATTATCAGATGAAGAAGCTCTAGAGCTTACAACCCCTCATTGCCTAACCTAACTGAAATTAATATAAGACCAAGGCCTTGTTTTAATGAATTATCTTATTCTGATGAAGAGATACATGACAATCCAATCAGGAGAAGGCGCAAACCTATCACAGGACATCAGCCTAGGAGAGTTTTAGCTACACCAGATAATCGTGGGGAAACTACAGCACGAGGTGATCCAGAAAAGAGCTGGGACGAAGTAGTTGAAAACGAAGATCCTGGATTTCAATACACGTTTGAACATGCGGAACTATCAGGCCAAAAGCATTGCCCCTCTCAAAACTCTAAACCAATAATGTATTTAAAACTTTTCCTGACCACCAATTTGATAGCTACATTTGCTACGGAGACAAACGGATATGCTACCAGTTATCTGGAAACTCATTCAGGCTTTGTATCACCACAAAGCAGATTTAAGGAATGGGTTAGCATAACAATTCCTGAAATGAAGGTTTTTTGGGCATAATTTTCAATTTGGGGCTCCTTTGAAAACTAACAATAAAAAGTTATTGGAGCACTAAGACATCTCAGTCAACCTCCTGGTTTATGAAACTAATGAGCCGAAATAGATTTGAAATAATATTGATTTTTTTCCATATCCTTGATGTGTCTAATTTACAAGAACGTGTTGAATCCGGGTACAGACCTTGTGGTCGGTTTCAACCAATTATAGATCATGCCAATAGGCTTTTCCGACACTTATACCCCCAACCAAGCACTATCTATTGATGAGTCACTAGTGGGCACGAAAAAGCGTATTGGGGCTAACACAATACATGCCACAAAAACATCTCAGGTGGGGGATAAAAACTATGGGTATTATGCGATGCTATAACTCCATGGTGTGGCATTTCCATGATATAAGGGTGCCAAGAATATTGAAGGTATAGAACAGGAACGGCAACATGGCTTATTTTCAAAAAGTTGTCACTTCTTTACTTCAAATGGGTAATTATCTAAACAAAGGGTTTGTTCCTAGACAACTTTTTTACTAGTATTTCTTTAGCAAAATATCTATATGAAAAACTAACCTGGTTGACAGGAACTATTCGTCTAAACAGGAAAGGAATCCCCAAGCAATTAAAAGGGAAATACAAAGTTGGTCAAAAAGTTTATGTTAGGAAGGGACTGATACTACAAATAATGGCTTAGAGGAAGAAAAAAACCAACAAATCACATTTTATTGTTATGTGAACCAACTGTGAAGCAAAAACTGTTAGATATACAGTTAACAGAAACAGGAGACTGAATACCAAAACTAAGCCGATGATCATACATCAATATAACATAGGGATGGGTGGTATTGACGGCACCAACCAAATGTCATACTATTCCTTAACTGCCTTGATGAAGTTCACTTACGTAACTGCCTTGCTGGGGTCAATAGTGACCCCAAATTGGTTTGGTTATAAATAATCACACACATGTCATAAAGTAAAATAAACTATTTATTACCATTGCAACCAACTAGTTTAATTGTACATTATTAAGGCATTATAAAGTTCAAAATATTTTTTATCTATTTTATTTATGACATTGAAATATTCAGATTTTTCTGTCATATAATATTTAAACATTTTGTTTAAGTAGTAAAGTTTTTAATTTTACTGAAAGTCTCTTGTATTTATCTTCCTCTAGGATGGTCTCAATCACCTGTAAAAACAAAAGTTTGTTATAAAAAACTATTTGGTGAAATTTTACCTCCAAAGTTACCTAATATTTGTTTTAGTGAAAAAATTAACTAAAGAATATAACACCCTTTTAAGTCCTGCAGCCATCGCATACAATTATATGGCTACTGTGCTGCTTACAGACCCCTTTTAGACAGTTGCTGCATTGTGTGGGATGCTTTTGATCCTTAGATCTTGGGCACAGGTAGCAGCGATGACGTTTGGATGCACGCCGTTCTGCAACTTCAGTTTCTCTTGACAGTGTGGTTTCACCTCCTGGCATTACCTTTCTCATGGTGGCTCTTAGTTCTCTGGGAAGATGAATTTCCTGAGAAACGTCTCACTAAATGCGGGTTTATTAGGTAACTTCCTAGCGAGAGTAAAAACAGCCGACGCTGTGAAATCGAGTCATATCCAGATGATTGAAGGAGAACTCTAGCATTAACACCAGCAATATCCATTACTGCGTACCATACGGCAACAGGCCATCTCTGAGTGCGGCACCTTACTGAGAACTGGGCACACTTTTGATCCAGCGAATCAACTCCTACCTTGGTTGTATTATAGAAGTCGATTACCTCAGGGAGTTTTGTCATCACGATTTGTCAAGATATGATTTCTCATGGTGCATTGTGGAAATCATGACTACGGATCTGTTGTACTTTGGTGTATAAGAAACTAAGGTTTTGTTTGAGTTAAAAGCAAACTGAGAAGAAAAAATTCTCTTGTTCTTATTGGGTAGAAATGATTCCGGAATTTCCAGTTTTTTTTTAGTGTTCCAACATATGTGAGGCCGTTTTGAGCAAGTTGTGAAAAATAGTTATCACCTGTGACATTACGATTTGATTGAACTATCGGCTCTACTAAAGATAGAACAGTCTGTGTGGGTTTTAAATGCTATTTTGGATTGGGCACTGTCATTGCACAATAAACATGACCGTTGACAAAATAAGATGTTTCTAGCATCAGCCAAAAGGAATATTTTTATACCGTACTTTGCCGGTTTGCTCTTCATATAAACTTTGTGGCGGAAGCTGCCTCTGAATGCAACTAGCATTTCATCCACCGTAGAATATTGTCCACAGCAATAGTTTGATTTTGAGTTCTAAACGAACGTGTTAAAGACATTAGATACAGCCGCTAGTGGATCACTTGCCTTCCTGGCATCTCTTGTTGATGTATCATCAAACCTCAATGCATAAAGCAAAAATATAAATCTATTTTTGGACATGGTTGATCTAAAAAATATCTCTACCTGTACCATCAGTGGCGCCGATACATCTTCATGATTGGATTTAAATACTCAAGCCAACTATTGTCCCAAAAAAGCATTTAATTCAACCTTGTCTAAATTTGTCATATATCCACTTTTTAAACTTTCACTAGAATAATTAGCTGCCAATCTCAGTTATTGTTTCATTAGTATGCTCAAGAAATGTTTCCAAAATGTTATCATCAATAATTAGACGCCATGATTGCAAGGGCTGTTCAGGCTTGTTGGCCCTAGCATTACCTCTTATTCCTGGTAATCTACTAATAATATTGTGGGCCCGTACGTGACTGGATGGGGGAGGATCAAGACTCTATTTATAAGGACAAATTTTCTTTCTCACCATCATTTGATTTTTCGTCCCAGAATACATCGAACTGCAATACGATTACCTGGATTATTGTCTTGTGCTGTCTGCGGCTTATATTCTATTCCATTATCTTGTGGATCGTTGGAAGATGCTTGAGGAGAACGCTGATCACGTTGTGAAGATCTATTTTGAATAGGTGCTTGGCTACACTGAACACTGATTGGGGGAGAATCCTGGAGACGTCTAGACAAACATGCAAAACGCTTTGAAGGAGGATGGTCTTCAGGAGAATAATCTGGATCGATATCGGAATCATCATCGAAAAGTTCAAAGCTTTCTTGATACAGGTAATTAGCTTTGTTTTTGCAGGACCTGTTAGTTTTTTCTCGAATATTAGGCTTAGGTTGACTAATTTCAGCACTCGTTGATGAGAGGATGTCAAAAAGATCTTCAAATTCAATATAAGACGATTCAGGTTGATCTAATTCACACTCATTATCAATACAAAAATCATTGTTATCGATTTCTGAACGAGTGTCATGGTCACTTTCCACAGCAGGTCCATCAGAAGTCTCGGAACAGACTTCTATGTCCGAAATATCATCCTGAACACGATCAATTTCACTGTCTCTTAGTTCGGTCATGATAATACGTATAAAAACAATCCACACACTTCAAAAATCTGTCAAAACACGTAAATAAACAAAATTACAATTTAGACTTATACAAAGTTTACACGCAAAAAAGGCTACACAAACTTGACCCAGGCGACAATCTACCGTATACAGGAATAGCGCAGGAAGTAACAAAGAGCAGAACTCAGCGCGTCTCGAAGGTCACTGACATTACACAGACTAAAGTCAAGCCATGACTGCTCCCTATCGGTTTAAAAGATAAACTAAAAACATGTGGGGTTAGTATAGACCCCAACAAGGCAGTTAACACGGTCACTGCGGCAAACGCCATTTGGCGTTTTGTGATGCTATGACGAATGCGGCGAACGCCATTTGGTGTTTTGGGCGGGATGTTACTTCCCGACAGGTGTCAGCGTTATCTCTTGATTAGCCTGAACAACTAACCTTGATTAACCTTGAGTACGGTTTGGGACATTATCCTGTGCGTCGTTTCCATGCAATACTTTTAATAGTTTTCCGAAATGAGTAATAATAGGAACCGCGAACCGCAAGATCCAAATAATTTGACAGTTAGTGAAATTAATAGATATTACGATTCTGAATCTGGATCAGAGGCATACAGTAGTGAAGTAAGTTACAGGCCAAGTGATGAAAGTGATTCTGAGTCTGAAATTGAAGCAGATACTGCAAGTGGCGGCCCAGACGCGTCAACCGTGAATAGCCACTCAAATCCCGACGATTCTCACCAACCAAGCATCAGTCAAATTAGTCACAAATCTTTCTCAAATACCACTAGTTTTTTAATGACTCATTTCATACACCCATCTCACATTTATTTCAATATTTAATTTAATTTAGAAATTTATTAGTAATAATAATTAAGGAATAATTAATTATAAATTATCTCAAATTTTAATACAAACAATAATAAATACAAAATTAAACATATCAAAATTAATCAAAATTCACCTTATTACATATAAAATTCAAAAGTTATAAAGTGAACTAAAGTCAGTGATACAGTGTGCAGGGATGATTGTTGAAGAGTGAAGAGAGCAGAGGTTTAAAAGGTTTAGAGGAGAGAGGGATCTGGAAGAAGTGAAGCAAGATTATTATTTTAAATAAAGAAACTGGTTACATTTTATAATATTTAAGCAGTATTTGATTCAAAGGAAAGGTTAATTTATTAAATTTATATTATCGCTGAAGTACACAGAAGCAGAAGACAGACATTGGGTGAGAAAATTCCTTTTAAGTTTAACAGTGATTCATTGGGTGAAGTGAATAAAAGGTAGTATTTACTTGAAGTAAATACTTCGAAGTAGTAGCATTTTCTCAGAACGATGTGAATAATAATATACTTCCACTGGGTAGTAAGTACTTCGGGCCGTCCGGATTTGGTGAAGCATTTACTACCGTAGTATTTACTACCCTATAGCACTTACTTCACTTTTATTTTCCTTCTCTTATCGATAACCCCTCACCGCATGTTGGTGAACAAAACTCAACGTTCCTACGGAGTCCTGTTTATCTGGGATATCCATGTACCGGCTCGTCGGTGCATGACTCACTTGTCTGCTGTCTGTCAGTCACTTACCATTCTGGGTGCTGACTATGTCGTCAAGTGATGAGGCCGGTGACTGTGCTGACGTTGAGCGGGACGTTGTTAACAGAACACTTTTTGTGCGACTATTGAGTGAAAATTCAGTTGTCGTAGAAAAGTCTAAAGTGCCAAGTGTCATGTGTGCTAAGAAGAAAGCTTGGGATATCATATGTTCAGAATATTCTAAAGCCACCGGGAAAATAGTTACTCCGGCGCAACTCTCAAAAATGCTGAACAACATGAAAACAAAAATAAAGAAAAAAACTGATAGAACAGCAACTGGAAACAAACTTAAACTTAAAGACTGGGAGAAAGAGTTTCTTACTGCTCCTTACACAAGAAGAAAATCCTGTTTTTAAAAAGGTGCCGGGAGCTGCTTCAGTAGGAATTTGTGAAGGTGAATCTGCTAAAAACACAACCTCATCTAAACAGAAGGGAGCTGATAACATGGAAGTAGAACACCAGCCAAGTTGTTCAGTGATTACATCAAAGCAGCCTGTGGTAGCTGTGAGAAAAGGAGCGAAAAGGCTGTCAATGCTAGAAACGGACGAAACAAGGGATATGTCCACTCCGAAATTACAGCGTGCAGTGTTGCTGCAACAAATTGAACTCCAAAAAATCCAGATAGAAAAAGAAAGAATATTGCAAAACAATTTGAAGAAGACTGTCAATGATGCTTCAAACTGACACGGAAGACTTATTTTCTTTGTTTGATTAATAAATAATTTGTTGTAAGTTTCCAAATCCTATCCCCCCATATAAAAAGAAAATAAATAAATAAAAAATAATAAAATTAAAAAAAATATATATATATAAAAAAATAATAATTAAAACAAAAAAAACTATAAAAATCATGTGTGCCTGCGATCGTCGATTAAACAAGACATTTAGAAAACTGGAATCTTTTAGTTAATTTACCTGCAGAAGAGAACAAATTCCAGTTCTGGAAACGTCGTGTTTAATTTATAACACTTAACGATGACAAATGTCCGGAATTTCCTTTTATTCCTTTCAGATCAACCATCGTCAACAATTAACTTTAAACATAGAATTAACCTGTAAATAGAACCTGATGTCACCTCCTTGACAATAAAACGTGACAAAAATACAGCCCACATTTTAATGCTTGAAGTTTTTTACACCTGAAAAAGAGGATGATTTCCATTCCTCGAAACGTAGTGTTATCATTTATTGTAACATTTAAAGATGGCAAATGTCCGCAATCCTGTTATTCCTTCAAATCATCCATCGTCAATAACAAACTTTAAACAAAGAATACATACATACATATTTTTTTATTTTTTTATAATACTTTAGAACAACATACATTTAACATAAGAGTACATCAATAATGCAAAAATATTAACTTCAGATTTCACAAATATGCTCGATAAAATTAAAGTTAAGTATGAAATAATAACAGACGCCTAAACAAGCCTTAAAAATCAACTAAAAACAACCATCAATTACATTAATATATACATTTTGCAGCATAAAAAATGTCAAGTATTATTTAAAACAGAATTTGGATAATCTCTTGACGCTTTTCAACACCTCGAGTTTTTTGTTACGGCATTTTCTATTTGTTCTTCCGCAGCTAACTCTTCTTGTTCTTCTTCAAGGGCAGGATTTTCTTCAAGCTGATAGTCAAAGTTATCATTCAAATGTTTACTTATGTTATGTAGAACTGCACAGCTTACAATGAGTTTGGGAATTTTTTCCAGAGAAATCCTCACACAGTTTGCTATTATAGGAAACCTTTTTTTAACTTGACCGAAAACTCTTTCAACAATAACTCTTTCTTGAGCGTGCAGCCGATTAAATTGTATTTCGTCTTGATTTTCGGGGATGTTTGAAGGGAGTAATAAGCCAAGGTGAAATGCCATACCCCGAGTCTCCCAACAGACAAGCAGCCCCATCATATCTGGCTATAACCTCTCTTACCTGGCTATTTCTCCAAATTCTTGAGTCGTGAACACTACACCCGGCCATTCTGCACAGATGCTGGTGATTGTTCGGTCGCATCACAAGTTGCCTGCACGTTTATACTCGGGTATCCTTTCCGGCACACATATTCATCACCAAACAATCTAGGTTTCAGAATTTCGATCTGTGTACAGTCAAGTGCACCAATAACCGAAGGCAGCCTAAAACGGGTCCTGCCACAAGAGTTGAGCATCATTTATTTTTCTCACTGAATTCGGAAATTTAATCCAATGATGTGCTCGGTCAGTAATACAGTCCATAACATAGTGAAAGGTTTTACAAACCGTTGAGCGATCGACTCCTACATCTTCAGCCACTCCAATTTGAAATCCTGGATCAGCCACAGCGCGTAAAAAAATTTCCATTTTCCCCCTTCGTGTCAAAGCTCCTCCTATTGTCTCATCACTTTCAGGCAGAAATTCAGCTGTCAAAAAATTAATGCTTTCATCCTCAAACCGTAAAAGTTGTTTGTCACTGACGTGACGACGCTCACGATATAACTTACGTTCACGAACGTGCATGAACATCGCCATGATGCCGACTGAACTAAAACGAAGTCTGACCTACACCAGACTCCACAAAAACGAAGCAGTTACTACAGCAAGGTAGTAGTTTGCTAGGTTTTATTCACATGAATATGGAGCAAATACTACGGGGTCCGGAAATATGAAGCAAGTACTACCCTTTGGTAGCGCTTTCTTTTTTATTCACTTGAAACGAAGTAATTGCTTCAAAATCAGTGTAACGAAGCAAGTACTACTTTTTATTCACTTCACCCATTGGAAGAACATAAAACCCAGGAACATTAGATTTGGCTAATAATTCAAAATTAATATAATTAAAATTTAACAAAATTATTTTGAAAATTACAATATCTTTTATTAAAACACAATACCTAATATTTCTATTTCACTAAGCCAGGACGACCACCTTGCCCTAAAATTTAAGAACTGTATTTAAAAAAATGTTACATTATTGTATCCTCTATCTTATTTAAAAATTCAAACCTGTATGTCAATTTATCATCATTAAAGTCACATTTATATCATACTGAGTTATTTGTTTATTTCTAACTATAATCATCAGAATACAAATTAAGTTTAACAATTTATTTAAAGTGTATAATAGTAGTAGTATATTACAAAATTGGCGCCCAACGTGGGTCTTAATGAAATATTAATAATCTTTGATTTAAGACAATTTTCTAGATCGTAAGAATAGCCTAGACATAAAGTACTGTACGTAGTTAGTTGTCATTTATTCATATTGTCTGTCAATAGGCTATAGGTTTTTTAAATTTAAGATACCCTAAACGGTACCCATTTCCAACAGATAATATGGAAAATAACCAAGTGCTAAACGTAAACAGAGGACGCCATTAATCCCGGTATCGAAGACGAAAGCGGACAGGGAGAAGAAGCAGAACAAACGCCCACAATTCCTCGCGCTAACCAAGTCAACATTCTCACAGCGGTCGACAACCAATCACGGATGAATGAAAACAGTTCCACCAACACCTACGCGGTAAATTTTCCCTGATTCCCTGCAGAGACGTGAAGATGGAGCTACAGCGCGTTCAACACTAAACGTAGTTGAACATTCTCATTATACTCAATCAGTTGATGCCATTGGCAGTGACAGGTCAAATAAACAAACCGCTGACGAATCCCAATCGACAGCTCTTCATGCTATCATGATCGGTTTAAAACAACTTAATGAAGATTTGATTAACACTAAATCTGAGTTAAACGAAAACCTAAACGCAAAAATAAACGAAATAAGTGATTGTATTTCTAAAACTAAAAACGAACTTAGCCATGAAATCAAATCTTGTTGGGAGACACTCGAGACACAAATTAATGAACTGCGGGATAATCAAACTGAATTCCGCAATGAATTGAACGCTATAAGGGACAATCAAGATCAATTCCGTGAAAAAATAGACCTGAAAATTAAAGAATCCACTGACAGCATTAGAGGTGAATTAAATCATAGTTTTTGAAGAACATAAGACATTTGTAAACCAACAGATGAATAACCAACAATCCAAGATATTAGAATCGGTACAAAACAAAAATCAAACTTTAGAAAATAAAATTGCTTTTGAAATAAAAAATGCTATTGACCAAGTACGACATAAAAAAGCGGAAACAAATAAAATACAAATCAAAACCATTATAAATGAAATTCAACCACAAATCCAAAAACAATCATGGTAGAATAAACAATCTAGCCGAGTGTATTAATAAATATGAATGTGAATTAGAAAATATAAAATCTAAATCTCAAATTGAGACGAAACCATGTGGACCATTACAAGTCATTTGTGCTGGAGGAGATTTTGTAGACAGACAAGTGCAAAAAATTCAACGGACGTTCTACCAGTCCAATGGAATTTTTACAAAAATTTAGAAGGTATTACGAAAAAAATATAGGTCGTGTGCAAGTCACAACACACACATCTAACACTGAACATCTCATTGACATATTAGAAAGTAGTCTCGAAGGTCACGCGTCACGATAGTTCCAATTAATAAAACACGATATTAAAAAACTGGGAGGATTTTGCACAAGAATTTACTACGAAATATTGGAGTCGTGATGTGCAAGTGCAACGCGGCATACGTGCAAAAATAGAATCAGAACATTACAAGAATAATGGAACATTGACTCGTGCTGAATACTTCACCGAGCGTGTTATCACACTACAATCGATTACCCCACCAATAACTGAAGAAGAAATCGTCACCATTTTATCGGAACGGTTTGAACAAATTATTCAGGATAGCCGGAGCGTTCAAAACATTAACACCATTAAAGAGTTCGAACGATTACTACAACGAGAAGACATCCGAGACGGCCCAAAATGGAACAAAATAATTTCATCCCAAAATCACAATTCATCTGATTATAAGCCAATACACCAGAAACCTCATCAATCCCCAGTTACACCACATAATAACATTGAACAAAGAGCATATCAGCCGAGGAATCAATATCACGGACAAAATCAATATTATAATGATCGAAACCAATATAACAAGAACTATTACCACCCATACAACAGTCGTAATGATAATGAATTAAAGAGTAAAGACACAACCATACAAAAACCACTACCAAAATCGACAGAATACCCACTACTACCCAGGAAACGATAGACATTACCCCACCACAGAACAGGCACAAGTATGCTCTATCGTGCGGCAGGGAGAAAATGCTCGAAACATAGCACCAGGAATAAAATACGAAACTGCAAGCGCTAGAAAATTACGACCTCGGATATTTAAATCAGAATTATTCTTCAAACTAAAACCCTAGTAGTGAATTTCAAGTTAACAACATAATATGTGATAAAGATTTCCTTTTTGATGAAAAAATAGAACATCCATTAATAACTAATCCTATACAAATAAGATGTCCAGAAATTAACATCAAAATTAATAATGTAGAAACTAATGCCTTAATTGATACCGGATCATCTATTACTTGTTTGTCAGAGTCTTGGTTTATGGATAACCAACAATCATTTAAGGCATTTGAAGAACTGCCTCTAGCCAATACTACCATTAAAACTGCTATTGGAAACATTTCAAAACGAATCAACCGAGTCATATATGTACCTGTCACGGTAGCTGACGAGACTACTCACATACAATTCCTTATAGTACCTCATCTTGTAAAACCAGTGATTTTAGGAATGGATATGCTCGTATTATGGGAAGCAGAGCTAAACTTTAATAATAATACAATAAATATGAAAATAAACAATACAAATGTTATAATGAAGTTTGTAATGGCAATAAATGAAGGGCACTTATGTGAAATCACCACTCAACAAGGCTAAGGGATGATTTTAATGACTCAATGTCAATATTTAATGAGTTATGGCACTATAAAAACAATGGGAAGATAACAAGATTAATAATGAGAATAAGGCTTACATTGATACACAACACAATATATCGTCCAAAGATAATATGTCGGTGGAAGATATAATGAAAACTCTAATCTATATATATAAATGCGAATGTTTGTTTGTATGTTCCGTTATAACTCTGGAACCAATGCACGAAACATCGTGAAATTTTGTACAGTGATTCTACACGTTCCTAGAAGTAACATAGGCATACTTTTTAGAGATTTCAATAGTTTATTTCATTAATTTTTTAATTATAAATTGTTGTTGATGTTGGTGTGTTTTATATTGGATCCGACAGACTGCGCTACGACACGTAATACAAAGCGAACTGATACTTAACAGCTGATAATACTTTCAGCTGAAGTTCATCAAAGAGGCAGAAACATTTGTTTTAAATTTAAAATTTAAAAAATTTTTATTGTAAAGTGCTTGATCAGTAGTGTTTTAAAATTCAGATTGCATCAATGATCAATAAACTATTTAATTCAAAGAAAATACTATTAAACGCTATTATGAAAACAACCTCATTATACAAATCCGTGAATGTTTGCACATAAGGTAATCAAATTTGGTTACATCGAAGGTAAATGAAAAGAGCCGAAAGAAGACACTTTATGATCGAAACTTGGTTTCTTTGATATATTTTCTTGAAGGCACACTCCTAAAATAATACTGGAAATATCTTAGACAGAAAATTAATTTTAACAGACCGAATGTGATTCTTTATAACCTAATTAGTTTACCGAGATTCATCCGTATACAGTAACTGTTCTGAATAACTTATCAACACCTAGCAAAAACCACGAAAGATAGAGGCAGGAATATCATACATACCTTCATAATGCGCCCAAGAGGCTCACGAAGGAACGACTGTCAATTATCTCAGCAATGTTTAGAATGATAGAAAAAGAATAAGTGAATATAGTGTACTGTTTTCAACGGGAAATTGCGTGCGAAGCCGCGGGAAACTTAATATTTTACTATATTAAGAACTACAAATATTTTTCTATTCTAAAAGTAATTGTATTATGCACCAAATAGAGCTTAATTGAATTTTAAATAATTTTTATAATTTAGATTATCATAATTGTCTGGAGTAAGTATCCACCTTTTCATACCTGGTTGGTAAAATTTTATTTATATGTATGTAAGCAATAAAGAATTTTAATAATTCTTATTTTTACTAACTGTACTTTAATTTAATAAATATATAATACCAATAATTATAGTACCAAGCCACAGTGAAGCGTGGCCGAGTCAGCTAGTCCCTAATAACTACATAAATGAAGAACAAAAACAATGTTTGATCAATCTACTATACCGATATAGGGACGTTTTCTCAGACAAACCCGGATGTTGCCACTAAATATGAACACGAATTAAATATAGAAAATCCTAAAAGTTTTAAACCATTAACCTATCCAGTACCTCAAGCATACCAAGACGCTATACAAATTGAATTCAACGCATGGAGAACCTTAACATAATCGAGAGAAGCAAAAGTACCTACCAAATTTCTGATTTATCCAAAGAGCATGTATACGGACCTTATCATATATCCGCTGTGAAGCCATATAAAAACTCGGTCAACAACGCTACAGAAGATACTGAAGTTGACGCGTTGGGACCTGTGTGAAAGTAATACTATTTCCCCAAATAAACAGTGTAAATATACACCCAGTGACATAGACACTTTTAATCAATACTATATAAACATTTTCCTATTAGGAGGGGATAATAATTTGTAAGTGCAAAGTATACCGCTACTCGGTACACAATTCATTTGATGTGTATTTCCAAAAATAAAACTATGTCCTTTGACATTGAGTAAATATTTGACATTGATCTAATGTTTCTATACTGTGTTTATTGTATACTAAGAAACTTATAACTTTGTTCGTTGGCTTAGCTTAAGTATACCTAACCCTAATTTTAATTTTCTTCTTCTTTTTCCCTATTGTTTGTTTGTTAATTAAATTTATTAAATAGTATGTAAGATCATCAATTAATTCACTTCATTTAATGTGGTTCATCCTTCTCTTTAAGTATCACAAATCTATATGTATCATTTGCTATTCATTCGCCATTGTATTGTCATTTTCATACGCCCATCTGACATTCATTTCAATACTTAGGCCTAATTTAATTTAGAAAATTTATTAGTAATAATAATTAAGGAATAATTATTTATAAATTGTCTCAAATTTAACTACAAACAATAATAAATACAAAATCAAAATTAATCAAAATCAACCTTATTACATATAAAACTCAAAAGTTATAAAGTGAACTAAAGTCAGTGATACAGTGTGCAGGGATGATTGTTGAAGAGTGAAGAGAGCAGAGGTTTAAAAGGTTTAGAGGAGAGAGGGATCTGGAAGAAGTGAAGCAAGATTATTATTTTAAATATAGAAACTGGTTACATTTATTCAGCAGTATTTGAAATATTACTTTATTAAATTCTTATTATCACTGAAGTACGAAGAAGCAGAAAACAGACATTGGGTGAGAAAATTCCTTTTAAGTTTAATAGTGATTCATTGGAAGAACATAAAACCCAGGAACATTCGATTTGGCTAATAATTCAAAATTAATATAATTAAAATTTAACAACAATTATATTTCAAAAATTACAATATCTTTTATTAAAAAAAATACCCAATATTTCTATTTCGTTAAGCCAGCACGACCACCCTACCCTAAAATTTAAGAACTGTATTTAAAAGAAATTTTTTTTTTTTTTAATAAGGGCATAAAACACGCAGGTTATCAATGCCCGTAGGGTTAACGGACACCTACACTTTAAAATATGGTGTCACGTTATCAGTGCAAGGAATAAATAGCGGATCTCTGTGTCAAATAACATTATTATCACATTAAGACAATAAGAAAAAACAACAGAAGTAAACAGGACTAAAACTATATAACGAAAATAGCCGAGAGGCTGTAAAGGGGCCCGATAGTTAAAATATCTCAGATAAATAAAAACGATAATAAATATAACAAAATCTAATGCTAAAACCAGGTAAGTTAGTGAAGGTAAGGTTGTAAAGGGACCCACCCTCACCAATAACAAATAACAAATAAATAGAAGGACAAAAGTGCCCGTCTCCTTACGTGACACCTACATATTAAGATAGTGGTGTCTCTCACCTCACAGAAATTTTTAACTGTAAAGGGGTTTACCCTTGATTAAAACACAGAAATTCTCCTAACGAAATTTAAAAGATTGCACTTAGGCGGTGCTAGTTAAGAGCCTTAAAACTAAATAACAACTCAGGGGTGAACTGTAAAAGGGCTCACCCTTACCAATAACAAATAAATAGAAGGACAAAAGTGCCCGTCTCCTTACGTGACACCTACATATTAAGATAGTGGTGTCTCTCACCTCACAGAAATTTTTAACTGTAAAGGGGTTTACCCTTGATTAAAACACAGAAATTCTCCTAACGAAATTTAAAAGATTGCACTTAGGCGGTGCTAGTTAAGAGCCTTAAAACTAAATAACAACTCAGGGGTGAACTGTAAAAGGGCTCACCCTTACCTAAAACTAGCGGTTAAAATGTTTTACTAAAACTAATCAGGTATCACTCATATTCTGGACATTAATTTAGTGCTCTCCAGAAAACTAAAGAGCTTTGTTAAAACATCTTCTTTGTCACCAAGCAACTCATCTAACCGGCCTGGCAAACGATGTGCTCTCCTCTGCCCGGCGTAGAGGCGGCAGTCTATCAACACGTGGCTGACGTTTAACGCCATATTACACTCCGCACACTGCGGTGGATCACCACGGCTCATTAGGAAACTGTGAGAGAAGCGAGTGTGTCCGATACGGAGTCGACACAGTACAACCTCCTCTCTACGGTTAGTGCGGTAAGCAGTCGACCAAGGCTTTACTGTGTATTTAATCTGCCGAAGTTTGTTATTGGTCACTTGATCCCACGATACATTCCACTGATGTTGTAGTCGTGACTTTACAATCGGCTTTAGATCGGATGCGATTGATCGCCTAGTACATGGAGTCAGAGAGACTGCCTCCTTTGCTGCCCTATCTGCGATCTCGTTACCAGGTATTCCAGTATGTCCAGGTACCCACAGAAATGTAATTGCGATACCCCGAGACATCATCTCGCTCAAAGCGTAGCGGATCTTACGAACAAGGACATGTTTGGAGTACATGTCCTTGATAGCCAGCAGACCGCTTAGCGAGTCAGAGCACACTACCACCCTATTTGTTCTTGGACATACAATATTTAACGATTTCAAGATAGCTGTTAGTTCTGCTGTGTATATTGAAGATTCAGGAGTGAGGCAGAATTTGTACTCTCTATTGGAAGTGACAAAGGCACAACCCGTTCCTGCCTCACTCTTTGAGCCATCCGTGTAGATGACATCGCAGGGTGAACAGGATGACAATATTTCTCTACAGGAGCTTGTGGACAACAGTGATGCGTCTTGCTTGTCCAACTGTAATAACGACAGTATTACATTGGGAGTTCTGACTGTCCATGGTGGTCTATCCATCTCGTGACATACCTCAACATCAATCGCTCTCATGTCCACTTCTGCGAGATGTAACAGGATTCTAATGCCAAAGGGTGCGGGGGCATTAGGCTTATTGTGGTACAACGGAGCAAGTGATGTGTCTAGGGCAACCTCAAAGGCCGGATTTTCTGGCCTTGATTTTAAACTAAAAAAATAGTTCTTAGCCAATTGAACACGTCTGAAAGATAGGGATGGCTCACCACTCTCAGCTAAAAGACTGACAACGGGGCTTGAACGAAAAGCCCCAGTAGCCAGTCTGACAGCAGAATGATGGATTGAGTCCAACATTTTTAAGGACTGTTGGCTTGGCAGAAGAATAAACCTTGATCCATAATCAATACAGGGTCGAATATATGCTTTGTAAAACTGAAGCATGCATTTTTCTATCTGCACCCCATTTCGTTCCGCTTAGAGCTCTCATCGCGTTAAGTCTCTTTAGACATTTCGCCTTAAGTTCTTTAATGTGCGGAACCCACGTCAGTCTGTAATCAAACCACAACCCCAGGAATTTCACACAGCGACTCGCTGGGATTATTATTCTATTTATCCTAAGAGTTGGATCAGCGACGTTCCTCAGTCGAGAAAAAGTAATACATTTAGTCTTTGAAGGAGAGAAAGAAAACCCGGTTTGGTTGCTCCAATCTTCAAGACGGTGGATGGTGAGCTGAAGGTACCTCTCTGCAGTAGCCAGCCTCCTGGCAGGGACAAATACAGCAAAGTCATCTACGAATAGAGAGCATCTGACAGGAGCTCTGACGCAGGAAGTGATGCTGTTTATGGCCACAGCAAAGAGAGTACAACTAAGGACACTCCCTTGAGGTATACCGTTCTCAAGAATTTTGGTGTCGGACAAATGAGTTCCCAGTCTTACATTAAAAGAACGTTCATCCATAAAACCTTTAATAAAATACAACATATTACCGCCGACGACCCAATTTGAAAGGGTATTAATAACTCCCCTACGCCAAGCTGTATCATACGCTTTTGTAATATCGAAATACACAGCAACAAGTTGCCTCCGTTCAAGGAAAGCATTCAGGATTGACGACTCTAGACACACTAGGTGGTCCAGAGTTGAACGGCCTTGACGGAAACCACATTGCTGTGGAGACAGGAGATTATTGTGCTCCAGGAACCATACCAGTCTACGATTTACCATTCGCTCCAGTATTTTACAAAGACAACTGGTAAGCGAGATAGGCCTGTAGCTAGTATGGGAGAACTTGTCTTGGCCAGGTTTGTATAATGGTACAACGTAAGAGTTACGCCATGAACTTGGAAAGCTGCGTTCTTGAAAAATTCTATTGAAAAGGGACAAGAGGCACGCTTTAACCTCTACAGGAAGGTTTCTCAACATGGCGTAGTGGATGTCGTCAGCACCGGGAGCTGAGTTTATAATGGGAGAAATAGCAGATTCTAGTTCGTCAAGGGAAAACAATAAATTTAAGGGACTTATATAGTTATTTTCATTTATGGGCTGTGCTTCATGTTGTACTTTATATCGCTGGAACAAAGGACTGTAGGACGTAGTCCTCGACACGTTAGAAATGGACGAGGCCAGAGCGTTTGCCACATCTTTCGGTTCGGTTAATATGGTGTCGTTCACCCTTAAGCCAAGAATAGGCAGAGGTGGCTGTCTTCCGCAAACTGCCTTTAGTCTCCTCCACACCAGAGATAAAGGGGTGGTACGGTTAATCGAAGAAGTAAATTCCTTCCACGAATTTCGTCGACATCTTTTAAATATGAGACGAGTTTTTAGCTCTGGCAAGACGAAATCGTGCGAGGTTTTCCTCGGTCGGAGATCTATTAAATATCCGCAAGGCTTTCCTGCGCTCCCGAAGCGATATCCTACACTCTTCTGTCCACCAAGGTACGTTTTCTTCTTTTTATGATTCCTTTTGTTTTTGGAATACTTTCCAGAGCGGCACTTGAAATGGCAACAGTTATCTTGTTGACGGCGGAGTCTATATCTACTGATGTTGAAACATCTGGTGCCTGTAAAACTTGTTTAAATTTGCCCCAATCCGCCTTATCAAGCACCCATTTAGGTCTTTGGGGCACATTACCTGGAATATCGAGAACTTTAATTATGACCGGTGCATGGTCGCTACCGTAAAGGTCAGAGGAAACTGACCAGTCGAAGCGGTAAGCAATTTGTGGTGTGCACACGGTTAGGTCTAATACTGACCAGGAACCTGTTCTCGGGCAGAGGTAAGTTGGCGAGCCATCGTTCAATAAAACAAGATTCAGATCATCAAGGACCTTGGAAACCATGTTGCCCCTTGGAGAGCAAGTAGTAGAGCCCCAAAAACGATGGTGGGCGTTGAAATCCCCCACAAGTACGAAAGGACGAGGCAATTGATTAATAAGGTCCAATAGATCTTCTCTTGGAAGACATTCTGGTGGCGGGGGGATATAAACACAACAGATATGTAATTTAAACGGTATGTCAATCTTTATGCATATTACTTGTAGAGGTGTGTTCAAAGGTACCTCCACTGTATTCAGAGAAGGATTCGCGAGAACCATAACTCCTCCACATGCATGTCCGTCATTATGGTTGTCATGGCGGAAGATATCCCATCCCCTGATGGAAAATTGGCATGCACGGCGAAGCTTGGTCTCCTGAATACATATGATATTTGGTTTTATTTGTGATGCTAGTAGATTCAGGTCTTCCAGATGGCTTCGCAGTCCGTTAATATTTCCATTGTATAATATTCATATAAAATTAGGTTTTAAAAGTAATTTTGTTTTTTGTTTTTCCTTGATTTTGTTTAAAACCCTTTCCTGCCCATAGGCTCCATATGGATTCAGTTTCTTTCTGATTTTCTAGAGCCAACATCTGAAATCTTACAGATTTTAAACTCTAGGGACGGGTAAATTTGATGTTTGGGTGGGAAAATGATTTTTTTTCATGTTGGCAGACCTGTAAATTCTCAAAAGAAATAGTTTTGTTCAGCTGAACTCACAGCTACTACATCAACTGCTGAATTCATCATTTTCAGAGGTAAGTTAGTGTTATTTACTATTGTTATGGAAACTGGTAAAAATTATAATGATGTTGCCTAGGTTTTCACAAATGTATTTACTTACATAAAATTAAGATAAGTGGTATAATCTATTGTAAAACAACCAAAGTATAATTGAATCCGTATGGATTCTATAGGCATGACAAGTTCATTGTTTTATGGTAGTGAAGTTCTTCCTATGCCTATAAGTGCCATATGGATTCAGTTATTTTGTTCAAACGTCATGGTTCCTGCTGTACCTGTAGGTGCCATATGGATTCAATTTGATTTAGACCAGTAAATAGTGCATTTTAATCTGTGTATAGTCTATTGCCCACCCATAAATGGGAGGAGGCAATAAAAATATTTTATTACAAATTTCAAAATACTCCTTTATTTATTTATAAATATGCTAAGATTGCCTTTTTGTATAAAAGCCATTTTGTGATATACATCTGTATTCTTCATAGCCTATTTTTTTTATGAACGTTATAGTAAACTAATTTATTTCCAGATGGATGATCGTGACGACGGTGTTATACAAGAGTGGCTACTTTTGCCAAGTAGTGATATATCGGAAGAAGAGGAGCTTGGAAATGAAGAGAATGAAGAAGACCTCGTATTTGATATAATTTTCAATCGGGGCTTAGAAGAGCAGCTAGAAGCTGATGGAATAAATTTGGAAGAGGTATCTGAGTGAAGTTTTTTAATAGCTTAGTTACGTTCCATAAATTAAACGCTGTATTTTTTTATTTCGTAAAAGATGGAGTAGTTATTCAAATTAATATAGCCTAGAATAAATTTTAACAAAATATATTTTTTTTTTTATTTGGGAAAATAATTTAATAATGCATGGGTTCCGTACTTTGAACCTGTTTTTTTGTTTCTAACTAAAAACTTTACATAACTTACTTTTAATTTATTTTGCAGATTCGGGTTGCAGTGTCTGAGGGTGATAATGAATTTGGAGACGTTGAAGAACAGGAAGCCGAAGACATCCAATCTGCATCTGAGATTGTGACTGCTTTACCAGAAGAAGAGGACGTGAGTATGGCAGATCCAGACTATATGCGTCCAGGACCTTCTACAGGTAGGCCTATACATAGAAGAGGGAGGGGAAGACGACAAGAAAATGCCCCCAGAGTAAGACGTGCTGTACAAAGGGATAGATCCCCAGTATCCATTTGGAATAAGGAAAAGTTCATCTCTCCTAATGTTCAGTGGGAAGGTACTATTCCTAACCCCCCCACAGAAGCAGCTTCAAAAACCCCATTAGATTTCTTCTCAATGTTTATTAATGAAGAAATAATTCATCTAATAACAGAGCAAACAAATCTTTATGCTCAGCAGAAGGGAAAGGACTTGAGTGTTACAAATATTGAAATACAACAATACATTGGCATATTGTTGCACAGTGGAGTAGTCAATGTTCCCCAATATCGTATGTATTGGGCAGCGGAGACTCGCTACCCAGCAATTGCTGAAGTTTTGCCTAGGAACAGGTTTGATGATATATTAAATCATTTTCATCTTGTTGATAATACCACACGAATTCCTGGAGACAGCCTTTTCAAAGTTCGCCCTTTGATAAATACTATTGCTGAGGCTTGCAGAACGATTCCACCAGAACAGAATCAATCCATCGATGAGCACATGATACCATTCAAAGGGACTTCACACATGAAGCAATATGTGAAGAAAAAGCCCAAAAAATGGGGCTACAAAGTATTTATGAGATGCGGAGCATCAGGTTTGATGCACGATTTCTCAATATACATTGGGAGTGAAAAGACTTGTGGTGACTACGGTCTCGGGTTCAGCGGTGACATTGTAGTTGAACTTTGCTTGGATTTGCCAAATGATAAGGGCTTTAAAATTTTTACAGATAACTGGTTCACCTCAATAAAGTTATTCAATTACTTAAAGGAGAAGGGGGTATGGGGAACCGGAAGTAGTTCGTCCAGATCGAACCAATCATTGCCCACTGTTGGAAGAGAAAGATCTAAAACGGCTCGGAAGGGGGTCACATGACAGTGCTGTGGATACAAAAAGCAGTCTTTTGGCAGTTAGGTGGTATGATAACAAACCAATCACTATGCTCACTGCTATTGACAACATTGAACCCATAGAAACATGTAGGAGATGGTCAAAAAAAGATCGCCAGCAGGTAGATGTTCCCCGACCAGCAATCCTACAATGAGTCAATGGGAGGGGTTGACTTGTTTGGGATGTTGATTTCACTGTATCGAATTGATATAAGGAGCAAACGTGGATATATGCGAATAGTTCACTGGTGTTTTAATGTTTCAGTTGTAAATGGGTGGCTTTTGTACCGGCGCTTTTTGAAGCAAACTGGGCAAGAATGTAAATACACGCTTGTACAATTTCAGTTGTATGTCGCAAGAGCTCTGTGCTCTAAAGGAGTCATAACGGAGAAAAAAGGACCTGGAAGACCTCGGACTGATACTCCTCCAATTACTCCTAAAAGAGGACCGAAGAGGAACGTAGCACATTGGCCAACGCCTGTTGGGAATAAGTTGCGTTGCGCACATTGCAACAAAGGACAAAGTAGGATTAGGTGTCAAAAGTGTGCAGTCCACCTGTGTTTGACCAATGTAAGCAACTGTTTTTACAGTTTTCATAACTGTGACTAGTGTGTATATTGCAATCTGTAATAATTTTGACTAGTATTTTAATAATACATTGTTCATGAAAATACAAAATGTTATTGTTATTATTCTCCTATGTATCTACCCAGTTTTGTTGTTGTTGTAAATTAGTGCCATATGGCACCTATGGGCAAATAATAGTGTAGTGACAAAGTAATTGATATTGGATACTTGTGTTCCTATAGAATCCATATGGACACAGTTTCCTAAATGTTTAAATTGTAATGGATTTTCAAAATAATTAATGAAAAGTGTTTATTCAAAGTATAAATAAAAGCATTTTTACAGAAAATAATTTTTTTTCTTACTTTTTCATAATTTGGGCATGAAAGGGTTAAAATTGACAGTAGTTTTTTCAATTTCTGAATGTGGCCTAAGGTCGTCATCAAACAAATCCTCCTCCATTAGGCTGGATTTGGAGGACTGGTATGAGGGAGGGGTTCTGTTGGCACCCTTTGACCGTTCGACCACTTTAGAGGCAATTTTTTGATTTATCCCAGAAACGAGTTTTTGGCGTACTTCCGGAGATATATCTTTCTTTCCCGTCACACTGGAACTTCCAGCATTAGGGGTTTTTAAAAATTGAGCAGCAACCTGGCCTTCAGTAGACTGTTGCTTGTTTAAAGTGTTCCGTCCCTTGGGTTGACTAGGTATAGCCGGTCTTACAGACACAGAAGGTGCAAGGTCTGGTATATCAGTGCCTCCACTATGTGGGAAGGACTTGGCACTAAGTTGTTGTACCAAAGCAGCAACCTGTTGGGTTAGTTCTCTAACCATGCCTTCCAGAGCTGAGCAGGAAGAACACGGTTTCGGTTGCACAGGGACAGAGGCAGCTTGAGAATAGGATACGTCCTTCTTCGGGGTTTGCCCAAGTCGTTTCCTATATTCTTTACGAGCATCGCCGAAAGATAATTTCTCGCTAGTGACTATTTTTAGCACTTCCTTTTCTTCTATGTATACTTTACAGCTGCGAGAGCTTGAAGGATGCTTGCCCTTGCAGTTGACGCACTGTTCTTCGCCACCTTGTCACTGTGACCACTTTTTCCACAAAGACTACATGTTTCAGGGTTATTGCAAGTTTTGCTCGAATGCCCAAAACGTTGACATCTATAACACCTCTGAGGATTTCTAAAGTATGGGCGAACTTGTAGAGAAAGATATCCTGCTCTAATTGTGGCTGGTGGGTGAGGAAGGGCAAAAGTCAAAATGTGACCTGGTGTAGGTGTCGGTACACCGTGTTCAACCTTCATTATTCTCACCACATCAGTCACAAGACAATCTTTCAGTTCTTCTTTCAACTCTTCAATTGAGCAACATAACATATCGCGACAGAATACAATTCCTTTGCAGAAGTTTAATGTCTCATGAGGATGGACAACGACTTCTACTTTGTCGTAAAAGGATCTCATGGAGAGAAATTTCTGAGCCTGTGGAGCGTTCGCAGCCTCTACCAAGATGCTTCCATTACGGAGCTTCCTAACAGAAGACGGCGAGCCGCCCACTCCGACTAGAGCCTTGTTAACAAGGAAGGGGCTCACCTTTGCCAAGTTCTGAGTATCGTCTTTGTGTTTGAATACTAGAAAAAGTGGGGTGGGAAGATTTTGAATATTAATTTTCTTGTCTGCAGTTTTTCTCTGTTTGTTTGTTTCCTCTTCAGATTCTGAAGAGAGAGCACGCTTCTTTTCCAGATCCATAGAATCTCTTTCTACAACTCTATCATTTGCTTGAGAAGGGTTTAATGTAGCCATTCAATATTTGAACCAGCGCATCGTGATTAAAGGTGCAGGCCGAGACATCGGGAACGGGTATACCCTCGGGAACCTGTCAGCCAAAGCTTGGCAGGGCACCCTACCCCAGTTCCCCGGGGCCCGATGTTATCTCGTTTAAAACCGAGTCGGGAATTCACGCACGACTCGGGCTCGCACGTGGCAACAGAAATCTCCGACATTTCTGTCCAATAATCACTTCCTGACCAGGGACCGAAGTGGCTGGCACCAGGATTCATACTACCGTTTGCTTCGGCAGAGCAAGCTCACATCAGCTCTCTTCTGCTACACCTTCTCAGAGTGTAGCAGTTCAAGCACTCCCCGCAAACAATAGCACGATCCAGTCAGGAAAAGGGAGGAATTAGGAATAGGTAGGATTTATGGATGGGACAGGGAAAAGTGCCAGGATTGGAGATGTGTCTGGCACTAGCTCGGGGTACGAAAGGTCGCCAACCTTTAAACGTCAGAGTAAGACGTCCCCCTACGGGCTAAAAGAAATTTACCATTATTGTATCCTCCATCTTGTTTTAAAATTCAACCTGTATGTCAATTTATCATCATTAAAGTTCACATTTATATCATACTGAGTTATTTGTTATTTCTAACTATAATCATCATAATACAAATTAAGTTTAATGTTTACGGAGGTCTTTTTTAATGTTCCCGAAAACCCGGTCAGGTGGAGAAAGGAGTGTCCTCTAACTGGGAATATTATTTTTACTTTATTACTTTTTGAAGGTGCGTCGTTAACTAACCATTTGCAGCACATGGCTATAATCATACGGTTTTTGTTCTGGCCTCCACAGCCATCTGCCATGAGGCGCAGTATCTTTGTATCTAGAGAAACATTGTTTTTTAAACAATGATAAACACAACTAGCAATTTCCTTTGAGCCTTTAGCATGTGTATTTTCTGTCCAGCAATAGCTACTACAGTTATCTGGTGTCAGAGAGCTTTGTGAGTTGCCTTTAACTACGACCAAATTATATAAATACAGCTGCCTTGTATAATAAGCATCTTGATATTGTACTTTGGGAAGACACATGTTTTTTGGCAGTCAAAAGTTATTGTTTGTAACATGTGGGTTAGAATCTTTAATTATATTGTAAAAGGCTTTAGCCCCTAAGTTTGTGTACTCTTTTTTCAATGACTAGCTTTGCCCTTTTTTCTTCATCGTTCTCACTTTGTATTCTTTCTCCAAGTTCAATGCAAGTGGAGCACATGTCTGTCCTTGGATGTCCGAATCCTAGGTTAAACTTTCTGTTAAATATATAGCGACAATAGGACTGCTTTACTTTTACATGTTCATCAGCTTGACTATCGTACATTCTAAACAGTCTGTTAATAGATAAATCAGAAGAAAGATAATTCCTTATAGATTTCCCACGACAGTAATGGGATTCAATGCACCGGAGTTTACTGATGTAATTTATAACAGAATCCTTTCTTTCAGCGTATTTTTGTGACTTTATCTCCGCCTCTTTTGTCTTTGCTCACAGACCCTGATTTGAGAAATGATTTATTTATATTGTTTAACTCTTATAAAGCATTTTCTCCTATTAATTATCCACAAATTTGTGAATTCAACTATTTTTTCCAACGTACTATCTAGAAAATAAAGCTGCCATGCTTCAAAATGATTCGAAACCTGCTTTGCGTCACTTAATGGTCCCGGCAAACGAATAACAATGTTATGGCTTCGGGTTCGTCCACGATAATGTCTTATGCATGTTCCATTTTGTTTCGTTATCTTTTCCAGTAAACTGTGGCATTGGAACTTCATTGGGCACAGGATGGTCAGTTCCAAGAGCTTGTTCGTCCAAATCACTAGCAGACTCCTCACTTCCACTTTCATGTTCACTCGCTTCGACAGCATCATCTTCATTATCGTCTTAAGAAAAATAATCCACACGCTCGTCAATTTGCTCTTTGTCGATCTCGTCAAATAGTCTTTTCCTCACTCGTTCTTGCGCTCTTTCAAGCTGAGCGTTCCTTCCTTCTTCTTTTTCAACGCTTTCAAGCATTTTAGCTAGGCCTATCTACCTCTTTTTGGTTCATTATTTACAAAATTCAACTGAAATTGTAAAAAATCATTTCGACGCCAGTGGTCACGCGCGGTGGAAAGCACCGCGAGGTCACTGAATGAAGCAGCTCTCACCACGGATTAGGAGCAACTAACATAAAGGCTGGTGGTGAGACAGGCAGGCTAGCCACACACAAAAAAATAATTTCCCCGCGGTGCTTTCGACCACGCGCGCGACTTCCCGAGGGTTAAGAGCAGCTGCTGTGACATCTGTGGGTAAAAACCTACGGTCAGCCCTAAACGTACCTGTGCAATAGGTTGGCTCTCCCAATAATTCTGCAGCAAGTGGAACACTATTATAGTAGTTGTTCATGTAAAGCGCATGACCAACACCCAATCGCTGACGGACTCATGAGGTGCATAACAACTTTTCTGGAGTGGCCGACACCACCTAGCTCACCTCCTTTTCCAGATTAGATAGCAAATTTTATACAAAGACCTTCTGGCTCACACAACGAGTACAACTTGACTCCATATTTGTGTCTTTTATTTTTGATATATTGGCGGAAAAGTAGACGTCCCCGCCACAACATAATATTCTCGTCTAGGGAAAGTTGTTTGCCAGGATGATAGATTGAACTCATTGTGTTGTTGAAACTGCTTATCAATAGGTTCACCTTATCCAGCCTATTTTCATCTCGTTCATCAACATTTTGTTGTGTATTTTTTGAGAAGTGGAGGTACCTCAAAATCAAAAGCCACTTGTCCCGGCTCATTATTTGTTCTCTGATAAACACAAAATTGAAAAACGTGTTTTTACTCCAATAATCATTGAACCTGTTGGTCCGAACTGTTCCCATATGCAACGATATGCCTATGAATGTTCTCAATTATGTGATTGTTAAATCAGTCCATGTGGTAATACGTGACTTGGGAGTAAGATGGAAGTACAAACACATCCCAAACATATGCATTGGTATAACGGCAAATATTTTCCAATAAGACCACATCAAACATTACAGAAAACCAATCATATGGATCATTGTTCCCTGGGACTGGTGATAGCATTTTATTTTTCTTTGGTAAAGGGCAATTCTTTCATACCTATTGTAGTGTTACTACTCCAGTCTTAATTCTAATTATAAACTACATCCTCATCATCACTATCAAGTTCCTTCCTGTCATCTGGTAGGGGATAGTGATGCGCTTGCGCAGCGTCAAGGTCACTGTCGCTCGAGTCTGTGTCAGAGTCACTGTCAGTCACAGGCATTGGATTTAAACATGAAGGTTCACACAATTAACACTAAAAAACAATAATAAGAAACACTACATTACACTACAAATACTCAAACACAGGTACACGGTACGGTAATGATGATCAATCTTCACCAAGCCAACAAAAGCTAACCAAGATCGTTCACAACAAGCTGCAAAATAACAATCGGCCACACCGCTGTGCTGTCGATCTCAGACTGGCATAGCAACGGAATAAACCGAGCGGAACCGAATGGTCCCGAACGGCACCACGTGTACGGCCAGCGCGGAACCTAAAGGTAAAGATGAACTATAGCGCGGTACTACTCTCCGCCGCGCTGGAACCCACTATAGACTCCAGAAGAGAATCATGGACTATGTGGAGTGGCCTGTCCCGAGGATAAGACTCATTGACTTATGGATCTGTGAAACCGGTCTACCAAGGTGTAGAGCCAACTATGGACTGTAGCTCCCCAGGGCCTAACAGCCTAGTGTTTGTGATTCAGCGACCTGGCGACAGCGTTCTCTACGATGGAGGTTCCAGGTCCCTAATGCCCCCTCTACCCTGTGATGCTGGAAACGAAATTAACCCTGGCTAGGAGATCTACGTGGGGGTGTGTGACGATGGGCACCCCCTCCCATCGTCGGGGCGACGAAAGGAGGGATGGAGTTCGGAAAACGAGTGGACAGCAGCGGCAGTGTGGTGCGAGGTGCGAAGGTAGACGTCAGCGAGAGCCACACCAGGGGTCCCATGTGAGCCGCCTTCCCCGGTCGGGTTATTAGGTCGGGCTCGCGCTTTCTGTACGTCACAAATTTGTCGGTTAGGGTTGATCTGCGAGTTAGATAGGAGTGTGGTCGCGTCTGGAGCCAGTGAGCGGCTATATTTGTATTAAACATCGGTTATACAGCATTTGAAGTGTTTGTTCCTTCCACAACACCCCCCCCCCCACCGTCGGTCATCACCCGCCGTGTTGAGGTGGACCTCACCACACCAGCCACGTGAGTCAAACTTTCACCCCCCTGTGGCGGTCTACGTCACAGTTTATAAATAATGCAATATTCCATGAAATTAAAAAGATTTTTTTAATTTGAATAGTATCTAAATAACAAAGTAAAATCATTTACCCAAAAATCATTTATCCGCCTGAGCCCTAGTACCTTGTCTGAGGTACTATTTTTGTACTTATTGAGTCCTGAGAATATTTGTCACAAGTTGGAGGTAAGACCTAAATGCCTTGTACAAGGCACATCATATTGACCACACTTGAGTCCTGAGAAAGTTTTTGAACTTGTAATGAGTGTTCTAAATACCAATGATTAACACAAAAAATAGTCTTAAAATATTGACACCTGTTTTTAACCCGTTTCTAAATGTCCTTGTACAAGGCACTTCGGTCTCTACTCAGGTAAATGTCAATAATTTATTTATAAGACGCCACAAAAGAAGACTTTCTTTTTATTTATATAAATTAGATATGTTAGATGTAAGAATACAGTATTAATAGAGCAGAACACAATAGTTTTTGAATAATTAGTTCTAAAATTACTAAGCAGAATGATATTTTCTAAAACAATTTCTACCCTCAATGAGACATAAGAAAACATTGCACTGAATACAGTACACACGTGACTTCATTTTGCAGTTTTTCTGAGCACATCGTTTCTGTACACTTGTTACCTCTGGGAGATGATCAGCTCCTTGAGTTCGACGCCGAAGAGATGGATCTTCAACGGTTCTACGATCAGTTAAATGACTGAAAAATTAAGGGATGGCTTTCCCATTCTCTCCATGGTTTTCTATTTGAACTCCAGCCTTAGTACAAGTACCATCGTTATTTTCAATCCGTGTCTGTCCGAATTCAAGTTTAAAAATTCGGTACTGTGGAATGAACCTAGTAGGAGTATTGAGCATCTATTTCGTTTGACGCATTTGAAGCCAAGCATTACACATTGATAAATCAAAAAAATGTAAAATACTGTACATGAAACTGTCCACTTTTTGGTCCTAGCTCGAAAGGGGCAGTATGCCATCATACGGTCGGCTAGATCGACTCCTCCCATATTCCGATTGTATGAATGTATAACCTTGGGCTGATCAATATTTATAAACTGCTTTTGGCTTTTAGACCATCTCCGTACTTCAAAAATTGGATCTTTGGCCTCTTCAGTGGACAGCATTGTTACAGTATTGTTATCCAACCATTTAGTTACAGCCATGATTCTGTCTTGTCTCACGGTCACTAAGCTTTCACCTCTAGAATTGTTCTTCTTAAAAGATTTATCATCAGGGAGATCTGTGGTTGGGGGAATCCTGTCTTTTCGTACTGTTTCTGAGCTCCTAATGCCACATTTGTAAAGTTCATCAGCCAGTCTGACTGCAGTAAAAAATCTATCAATGTACACTACATGTCCTGGAACGAGTGATCTAGGAGAGTCAGGTGTAGCACTGCATTTTCACACTGCCAAAATTCGTTCAATGATTCATCTTAGGCAACTGGAGAGCTGACATCACAAAATTAATCCCTAACCATACTTTAAGCTCTGAAAGTTTCAATTTTAATTCTTTACCCGTTTTTAAAAGGTAGTTTTGATTACTTTTCTCAACAATGATGGACAGTATTTCATCATCATAGTATTGCTGTACATACTTCTCTGCATCCCAATCTGTAAAATCTATGGGTAAGTACGCAGGCTGGACAAGCGTGGATGTTTCAGGAGCGAACACTTGCATTGCCCAAGGTACACCTGGCTGAACATCTTTCTTCTGTTTCTTTAGCAGTATCTTCTTACGTGAGTCGGTTTTAGATTTCTTCTTTGCCTAAAATAAATTACATTAGCATATTAATCACCAAATAAAAACATTTAGGACTTTATAAATGTTTCTATTCTATTTAATTGTCAATCTTTTTATGCAGTAAATAAGCTATGAAGCAATCAGAATCATCTAGGTTAAAGTCTTCAAACCTCTATCTCTTCAATGAAAAAAAGTTGTAAAATATAAAATTTGTGCTGTAATTGGGATAGATAGATATTTGTACTTGATTTCTTTCGTAAATTTAAGGTCAAATTTTTTATTTTATTTATCTAAAAATAAATCAAAATAACAAATTTCTTGCTCCAAGTACGCAACAGTTGTACTTATTGACAGAAGTAAGTAAGACCCAAGTCAAGCCACTGAATAAAATGGTGATTTTAGTTTGTAGACCTAAGTGCCTCAGTCAAGGTACTCTAAGAATGCCTCACTCTGGCCATATGAAACATAAAGCTAACACCATTATAATAACTTTAATTGATAGATTGGCCCTTGAACATGTAATTTGTGAAGAAATATCAATTAAATAATTATGAATACTGTCTTACCTGAGCGTGTAACACAAGCAGTTTTTTCTGTAGGGCTGTCCATCTTTGAGACTGCATGGACAAGCAACGTCGAATCACTTACGCCAAAAAATAAAAACTTAAATATCTCAAAAACGGTTTGGAGTTAGCTTACGCCAATTTGAGAGTTTGGAAAGACACTAAAGGAAGAGCAAAATACGTTTCTAACTAAAAATCGTCATTTTGTCACTTACGCCCTTTTGTGAGTTGACCGGCGATATGAGTGGTGAATATACTCCAATACCAGTTCCAATACCATTTATGACCTGATGCAGTATTTCATCCTCGGTCATAGAGACGGTGCGGCCTGCACGCTACAAAGTGTGGCCATCCTTGTCGCCTTCATCGTAAGACATACGTTGCAACACGTGTCTTGTCTCCACTTTCTGCTTCAAAAGCCCCTTCGTCGTTTACAGCGAGGTCCATTTTCATGTCGCTGATTTGACGCTCGATTTCATGAGATATCATAAATTCAGTCGTGTCCATCACAATTTTAGTTTTGATCTTGACGCGAGAATCAAAAATTGCCAATCCAATCCTCAGTGATCCCTTTCTTTTCCTTAGATGTAAGGGTAAACTGATACTTAAATCAATATATTTTGAGAGCTTGTATTAAAAAAAACATTACACAACTGTAGAAGCTCTAAGTAGTCAACGAGCACCATCTGACGTATGACCATCACAGTATATTAATTACAGACTCATGCCGACCATCAATAGCGCCCACCAAAGCCTAAGGCCCTTAAGAGACTAGAGAGTAAAACCATTTAAACCATGAGAGTTATCTCGAAACACACGTTACACAACGGATATAGGAACTGTTCGACATCCTACTTACAAATAGTAAAGAAAAGGCATCTTCTTTCCTTTGTAAGGACCCTGTGTTGTGGCCTACTGATACGAACTTTATTGATTTTAAAGAGAAAGCACAGAACATTAAAGTAGTGAACGATTGTGCCGAAAGTGGGATTCCACTGACACAAAAATTCAATATCATTATAGAAATAACGAAAGATGAACAGTTTCAATACCTTCTTCAGTTTGAACAGCTACACAGAAAACAGTTTCCAACGACAAAGAAGGTAACGCTGATAGCTTATATTGTTAGTAAGCTGTATTAAACTCGAAACTTTACATGTATGGAGATATATTGATTATTTTAATAAATTAAGTTGTTTTTGTACCTAAGTATTGATGTTTTAATAAAAATTCAATTTTATTCTTTAAAGTTAAATCATAGGGACCCTTAAATATTGACCTATTTAGCTATAATTTGTTTCTTTATTATATAATACCAAATAGAACAAGGGCATGAATGTGGAGAACACACTTTCCAACATTTTGTTTTTGGACCATCTAATCAATAGTGTGAATAAAAACTAGATGTAGCTAAATCTTCCTTTTTTTGAGATGTATCAGTTTTCTGTGAATAAAAAAACTAGATTCTAGTACGGTTAGATACATCCCAACAACTTTCCCGGACGACCTAGATTTAACTGTTGAATAAAGAGTTAAGTCTAACACTTTTATTGAGATGTATCTAGGATCCTGGTAACCAGAGTTGAGTGGCAGAGGATTTTGGAGTTGAACGAAGTACGGTATGTAAAACCGTTAACTATGTAATGGATCGAATAGTGTTAAAAGAAAATGACTGGATTAAGTTCCCATCAACAATTCAACAGATTAATAATGCAAAGGTTCAGTGACAAAGATGTTTCCAATTGCCTACCGTTATTGGGACATGCGTTGGTACCCTAATAACTGACCAACGTTCAGTAAGTGCCGGTGTTGTAGGTGTGCCAGGGAAAACACTGTATAGGCCTACATTCCCACGCATTCACTCTCCTCCTCTTTGGGGCGAGTCGAAACTTAAAACAATAAATAAATACTCATATACAATGAGTAATATTTTTATCTTATTTATATAATTTTTTTAAATTAATTTATTTTATTTTACATCATAAATAAATAAGGTACGAATAGGATGAAGGTAAGGAAAATATTTGTTATTTGTGGTCTGTTTTCTATTTGCAGGTTTTGCAGCTCCAACTGCTTCAACAAAACTAATCTCTGAAGTTGTGGTAGAGATAATTCTTTTTACTCTCCTGCACGTACGTATGTTAAGGAAGTGGATTTCAATGTCGATGAAGCGGATGAATTGCCGCCAGTACTTGTACCTTCGTTATCATTTGGAACTACAAGTGATTAACGATTCACAATTCCAACTGAAGTGGCCCCGGTTTTCTGGATTTTATTCCTACGAAAGCAGTAATAATAAATCCTTTTCCCAATCTTTTAGTTTTATAGGCCTGTTTTCCAGTTTCTTTCAGGTCACCTTTTTTCTTAATGTGGCTTTTCTTGTTTATTAATATCTTGTTAAGCTTTGCAATATTGAACTGAACGAAGTACGGTATGTAAAACCGTTAACTATGTAATGGATCGAATAGTGTTAAAAGAAAATGACTGGATTAAGTTCCCATCAACAATTCAACAGATTAATAATGCAAAGGTTCAGTGACAAAGATGTTTCCAATTGCCTACCGTTATTGGGACATGCGTTGGTACCCTAATAACTGACCAACGTTCAGTAAGTGCCGGTGTTTGTAGGTGTGCCAGGGAAAACACTGTATAGGCCTACATTCCCACGCATTCACTCTCCTCCTCTTTGGGGCGAGTCGAACTTAAAACAATAAATAAATACTCATAATACAATGAGTAATATTTTTATCTTATTTATATAATTTTTTAAATTAATTTATTTTATTTTTACATCATAAATAAATAAGGTACGAATAGGATGAAGGTAAGGAAAATATTTGTTATTTGTGGTCTGTTTTCTATTTGCAGGTTTTTTGCAGCTCCCAACTGCTTCAACAAAAACTAATCTCTGAAGTTGTGGTAGAGATAATTCTTTTTACTCCTGCACGTACGTATGTTAAGGAAGTGGATTTCAATGTCGATGAAGCGGATGAATTGCCGCCAGTACTTGTACCTTCGTTATCATTTGGAACTACAAGTGATTAACGATTCACAATTCCAACTGAAGTGGCCCCGGTTTTCTGGATTTTATTCCTACGAAAGCAGTAATAATAAATCCTTTTCCCAATCTTTTAGTTTTATAGGCCTGTTTCCAGTTTCTTTCAGGTCACCTTTTTTCTTAATGTGGCTTTTCTTGTTTATTAATATCTTGTTAAGCTTTGCAATATTGAACTGCTTCCCAGTTCCTCTTGAGTATTCTTCAGCAATGATATCCCAAGCTCTCTTCTTTTCTTCAACAACTTATGGGGCTCGGCTCTTCTCGAAAACAACAACATGTTCCGAAAGGAGATTCACAAAAAACTGTTTGTTTGCTGATGGTTTATTTATCTAGCCCATTAGATGTATCTAGTCTAGTAGAATCTACTGTTGTCCGGAAAGTTTCCAGGACAAAGTAAGATACATCTAACTGGACTTAGCTTGATCTTATTCACACAAAAGTAGATTCTACATAGTAGAATCTACTTTTTATTCACTTCACTCAATATATATATCCATGTAACAAACGAAGATGTTCGATTTGTAAAATGTTAACCAAACTCGTCAAACTTCACTAGTGGCAAACACAAGCAAGACATATCCTATAATTGGCAACTGGTATTGTGAATATAAAATGTGATTTATCAAACTGAAATGAGAAAACAAGCTAGCATACTCGTAAACCAAACCCGTGTTGACCACCTTGTATCTCAATCCATAAGACGCATTTTCGTGGGAAGAACAAGGAATACCTTAATGTATCACATTTGTGCGGAAGAATATCATATACACTACATGGACGTATGAATCCTATATCCTTACGTTTGTAAATTCAAAAATACCCTCTAGTTCATCCTGCTATCTACGTCGGTTAGAAAGAGTTTAGAGAAAAGGAAATGCCAGTTGAAGGTTTGCTCAAGTGCAAAATAGTCCCTCTAAAAGATCTTTATCACCCAGTTCTTCCCGCGCTAATGAATAACAAGTTAAAGGGAGATCAGCGCTAGCTTTAGGAACAATTGACTAGTCACATGTTGAAGCTATGATTATGGAATTGGACATATGAAATGACAAGGTTCTAACTGCACATACAACCTTTTTAAACTAAACAATATAGAACAGTGGTTAACTATGGTTATTTTAAGGTTGTAAGAAAACAACTTACGTTAAAATCTTATTTTAATCACACTTAATATAAATATTGTTACACAATGTGATTATTCATGTCTAGTTGTTCATTTCATGGAATATGGCTATGTAAAACTGCCTATCTTGAAGAGGCATGAAGCTGCCTTCAAGTCTTTCTTTCTTTGCTCAGAGATCTCTCCTTTAAACTTTAATAGTTTGGGTCTGAAGTCCAATACAGACGTACCATTACCTGATAAAGGCGATTTAGTTTTAATCTTTCTTGATGGGTGTAGCGTCGTACTTGATGTTAGCACAGTTAACTGGCTCGTAATGGTCGTGGCCTTGTTTTAAAAAAATATGACATGAAGTATTTGTGAAATTTCCAGGTAAGCTACTTTATTATATGGTATAATAAAGTAGCTAAGAAGTTTAGCTGTGCTTACATAATCTTTAAAGTCACTAGGTTTTTAATATAATTATACGGTAAGGATTGTATAGATTTATTTGCATCCGTAGCCAAATCACTCCAATTAGGAGTAAAATTCAGTTTTTAACATAGTCCTTTCTATGGAAACTTTTTACACAATCAACCTCTTGCACGCAAGAATGTCCTGGTAAAGAATATTTCATTTACAAAAATGTAATGGAAGGGTCGTCTCGTAAAGTCTAAAATAGGGTTAGACATGATAGAATGAGGAACACAAGAGTCGAACGAAACAGTTAACTCTGTTAAATCGTTCTTATCAACCACACAATCTAAAATTCTTCTAAATCCACTGGCTAAGTCATTACCAGAACGGCCAGCATAACTTTCATACCAAAGTGAACAATACACTGTTTTTGTTACTTAAAAGTATGCGGTTAGATTGTACACATTTAGTTTTCTAAGATAATATAAGGACCTTAATTCAGAATGAGGGATAAGTATTACATTTTGTAGGTCAAAAAGGAGAATTGGGGTACTCTTTCCTCTTTTTCTTTCTTTCAGGCGTTTCTCGTTTCAGTTTTAAAAGCCGGTGTCTTTTATAATATTCATTTAGCTCTTCAGTTAAAGTGTCGGTGTGGCGCGCTACTTTAAGCAAAGATCACAGCGATCTGATTTGGGCACATGAAATCCTAAATGAAAATTCCGTTGCAAAAATGTTGCAGTAAAAGATTTTTTAACTGGATTGATACCTTCAACTTTACACTTTTCGGCATATAGGTTATACATTTTCGAAACTATGGGGTATGCTCCTAGATAAATTCTCTTTGTGTTCGCCCTACAATAGTGCGATTGGATTGCATGGAATGACTTAATATGATCTCTGGCCGAATCAGCGTCTCCTTCTGGCTTACGTCTACTATGAATAGCTGTGTTTGTTACAAAAATCCTTAGTATTGTGTGCTGTATATACTAGTTTCTGCGATATTCCTAATGTTGATAAGTGAAATGTTTTACAGTCTTGTACTATTTCACCTTTGATGGTGAAAAAGTATTTGAAGGAGTATTGCCTTCTTCATTTTTAAAAGTCTGAATCATAAAGACTCAAGATCTTCATCTTAACTATGTAAATTTCCTACTTAAAAAATGTTTCTCTTAGGTCTTGTTGTCATAAGACGCTCACTAGTGCTAATAATGAAATGTCGTTTTTCTGTTGAAGATAGCAAAGAATAAAAAGATTCATAAACAGATGTACGCTCATCTTCCGATATTTTGTTTGGCACCTATATTTTGCTTTGAACTTGACAGTCTTTAACGGTTTTAACTAATTTGGGCTCCACACTTTTTCCATTTCTGCTTCGATAAGATTTACTAAACTAATGTGATTCATACAACACTAACTAAGTAACACAAATATTTTGAAATTGTATCCCCAAATCAATGAGGGGCTTATGTTTGTGTGAAATAACGTATAGAATAATCTTACAAACAAGTTAACTTGGGCGTTTTAAAATTGACAGATTTAGTTGATCATCTAGTGTTTTATTTGGTAGTTCATCTGCTGGTTCACCGAGTTGTTCAAGACATTCAATTCCTTCCAGGCTGTTTTCATGGGGTGTAGATGGTCCAGCACATACCAAATTTGTTTGGAATACCTTCGTGCCATAAATAACAATAACCTTTTCTTTGTGAAGTATCCTTATTAGAAATGTCAGCTACTGTAAAATTAAAAGCATTCCATTTAGACTTGTAATAAAATAAGTGATGCTTTAACCCTGTGGCAACTGGAAGACTGGCTCTAAATCGTACACTGCTAACATCAGGTTTTTTGTCACTAGCACATTTTTCCTTATCCTTTTCTTTCTGCATTCTCGATAGTGAAACTTCTTCTCTGTGCTTTTTCAGATGATCTTCCTTTTCTATTTTTTCTTCAACGTTCAAAGAGTTTGTACTCCTCCCATTTTACACATAAATCGTTCTTTGGCTTAAAAACATTTATATTAAAGTTGGTATTGAAAATTGATTCATACAAATGTTTTTTTACGTAGTTCAAACCTTTAGTCTTGTTTTCTTCTTTATACATCCTATACATCATTGATAAGTTTAACCCACCTTTCAAGTATTCCTTATTAGTACTTGCCCTACAGTAATGGGATTTAATCCGTGGGAAATTTTTTATGTGTTCCATTACTGAATTTACTAATGCATCTTCAGTTTTCTTCCGTTTCCCTTCCTTTCCTCTTGAGTCTCCCCCAGTAAAACCACTAATAGTACTCTTTTTAATGACAGTAGATATAAAATTGTTAGAAATAGCAAATGTAGATTTAAACATTAATTTACAAACTCGCTCTCTTCTACCATCTATCTCAAGATAAAACGATGCGTTGCGTTTACGAGCTGTAAGTGGTTGCTCATTATTGTTACTGGAAAAACAAATGAGTTTTGATATGTAATCTATTTTTCTTGTAATTGATTGAAAAATGTATCAAAGATTGTCTTTCTACATGCATTTTGAAAATTTCAAATTACCATGATCTTTACCAAGCCTGATACATACGCCAAACCAGAATTAACTTTTTTTCTTTATATTTTCGTGACCAGTTTTTCCACGTTCCTTAAACGCTTTCTGGTTAGCTTTTTATTTAGGCCTATTGTGTTTTCCCTTGGATTTTTCATCTGACTGCACATTAGGTAAATCTTGCTGGAGGCTTCCATTAATTGCACTACTGTCAGATTCTGAGCTTGGGACATATCGATACCCAAATTAGTAGACCTCGTAACTCCAAAACAGTTAAACTTTCTAGTAGGCAGTAAAAAACATTACTATAATTTTAATATAGTAAGTTATAGTTTTTTTAATCTAATTTAAATTGGTAAACTACACCTATATTTTAGTTCAAATGTGTAATATTAGTTATTTCAATAAACAACAATTTCTTGTTGGAGTTAGGAGTTTTTCTTACAGTTTATAGTGGAGATAGCGTGCTTTTCATAGTAGTGATGTATATAAACCTTCTGTAAACAAAACCAGTAAATAAAGGGATATAAACACTGGAAGAAAGATTATTAAAACTCATCTTTAATGCATAAGTTTGTACAATTTTACTTAAAAAATTAACACATTACTTTATGTATTACTGTGTTAGGACATTTTGTTAAAAAAAATAATATAGAGTAACTTTAGGTTTGCAACTCAAAAACAAGATTTAACTCATTTTGATGAGTAAATGAGATCTAAAAGCTATGTTACCAAAGCACAAAACTTATTTAACTGCTCTTAAACTGAGAAACAAACAGTTTGGAGTAATAACTAAAAACCTAACAATAAGGAATGTTGTCGTAGAAATGTGTGGAAGTCAGGTTCTAAAACACAAGTTTCAGGTCTTGACAATCTTCAAACTTCCTTTTCTTTATTTTTATTCTCTCTGAAATAAAGATGAGGTAAACTGTCAGTAGTTGAGGGCTCTGCACTGACTTTTTCTTTCTTTGCGGCAAGTTGTGCCACTCATCTGAAAAGTTGAGCTTGAATTGTATGGTTTTTTCTGGAAGATACCTTAGAGCACGTAAATCCACAAACTTTGGGCGATCCGAGTACCTCTTCCAGGTCTAATGCTGTTGTACACTAAGTTTTTGTCAAAGTTTTTGAAATCCTTGTGACTTAAATACTTTACAGAGTATGGTGCAGATGGTCTTGCTTCTTCACAAACCGTCACGTAATCTGCAGGGAACATTAATTTTTTGTTCTTCAGCTTCCGCTCAATGCATGCGTGCATTGGCATCAGCCTCCATTTGAGTTATGTCCAACTTCAAGAAATTTTTTGTTCTATTACTACTTGTTTTCGTACATGCTATGTGTAGAAAGCGCATTAGAAACATTTGTACAACGGTTTTGGTAGGAACACCCATCACTAAAAATGACGATTTTGTTTTTGTCTTCAGGCAAGGGAATGTGTGAAAGCACCAAATCTGAAATTATAGTTGCAAATTCACTCGATGTAGAGCCCCCCTTCACTTTCATTCCACAAGTAACAGAAGCCGTGCTTGGTGTTTACGTTAAATGCTGTGAAGTTGTGGACGGACAACTTCATTTTGTTAGTACAGAGCTGACACGTTAGATCTTGGACAAAGAAGCAAAGACTGCAAGTCCATGGTGAG
>NW_025779722.1:0-20992 GCF_021130785.1 Homalodisca vitripennis
TTATTCTCAGTAATCACAGTGGATTCTATCTAAAACATATCCTACAGATAATACAACCAAACAATCTGCACAAAGAACACATAAATTTAATTAAATCTCTATGTGTAATGAAAACTGAGATACTTAGATTTTAAGCACAAAAAGAGAACTTTCAGAAAAGAACTACAACAGTACACTTCACCGGTACTTACAATCACTTACACAAACCAGTTAGCTGATATTTTTCCTTCTGGAATATATTTTTTATGTAATTAAAACTAATAAGTACACAAGAGTAATATAAGAAGTATTAACAAAAATGTGTAACCTAAAATAAAAACAAACAGGCTGACGTAGGTGAATTGTCTACTTAAACGTGTGAGAACCAAAAGTTTTACTAAATTTATTTTGTTAGCATTGTTTTTAAAAGACCTCTAATTTATATCGCTGTGTTGTAAATATATATAATAAAATATTTGTAAATTTAACACTCAAAAAATGTTTTCATTCCTTTTGCCAAGAATTTCTTAACTGACGTTACTAGTTATGTTTATTACTACAAAATTTGCATTATTTTAACTGAGTATTAGAATGCGTAAATTTTAAAAATATTACGCTATTTAAAAATAATATACGGCATGAAGTATGTAACCTGTTTTATTAACATCTAACTTTACTGTACTACTCCAAACATATTATGTTTGGTGTGATTGAGTTATTAAACCGTTTCTAAACAGTTATTGATGATAATATAACTAACAGATATTGATGACAATATAACTAACAGTTATTGACGATATTATAAACTAACAGAGTACAGTAACACTCTGTACAGGAATTTAACAGCAAGACGAGTGGTGTACCACTGGCTGTCGTCAGGATGTCTGTTTTTTTAATGACAGTGGTTTATAAGAACAAATGGCAACCACTGCGGTGTGTGTGGTCCGGGTCCGCCGTCCCTTGTCCACAGCTGTTAGCCGTTACCGCTTTACTAATGAAGGAACCAAGGAACAACACGCAGGTTCCGGTCGTCCGCTGTTTGCACTGAACAAACACTGTGCAACCAAACGTGCTCGGGTTACCTACAGTAGTTACCTCGCGCATAGAGTAATGCTCTGAAATCCACAATTACATTTACGGAGATAACTGGGTATTACGACATGTAATTTATAAAGCCTGAAATTAGGGCACTAGTAACATTACTATTACTTATGCAATTCTATTATGGAAAATATATACTAACTTTAATAATATTAAACTAAATTTTTAAACGTTTCTACAATATCTGAGATATATCACGTAATTAAAAAAATCTCTAACAGCCACTATAATCCTAATAAGCTACTTTATAAGCTCCAAAAAATACTTTTTAATGTAAAGTAGGATCAGCTGTTGCGATATCTGATGCAGTAACAGCTGTTTTGTTTCAAATATAAGGGAGGCGAAATTAAATTTTTAAAGTCTATGCAATGAGCCCATTGGTTTTTTCTGTTGAAAACTTAGATCAAATAGGTCGCGAGAACTACAATTTTAGACAGAATAACGATACAGGACTAATTAAGTAAGACAGGGTTTTCTAACAATTACACCTTCCAGCGACTTCCATACTATAATATACGTAACATCTTGCTCTAAAATAAACTGTTGTGATCATCCATTTTATTGTTCTGAGATAAAAAATTTTAATAATTGTAAAATTGTCATCGAATTTTTGATGTGTTTTCCAATAAACTATTTCCGTCATGGTTATCCACAAAATATAAACATATGTAAATTTCGCTTAAATTAATTTGATTCTAGTTTTAAATTCCCTTACGTAATTATGGTAGGGAAAACACCACGGGAAACAGAATCTTCTGGGTGGATGCAGAATTATTATCATTACGTATTAATGACGCAATAAGTATTCATGTATGTTTTGAATACGCTTTAAGTAACACGTTTAGGACCGTCGATTCAATGCCATAATTGCAGTGAATCACAATGAAATAATTGGAATTCATTACACTTAATAGAATGAGATGGTGCAATCTATAGACTACTTCACGAAAAGCTTGTTCCGGTTCAGAATACAACAATATCCAATGAACGTCACTACTCCGGAGTCCAATACCGTTAATGGGTCCATGGAGAAGGCCCACCTGCCACCCTGCTAGCTCAACTTTTGTCCTATTGTATCCAGCAGAACTTCCCACTTCACCAAGAAACCAATTAAAATTCCTCAATGGTGAATAGAAAAGTAACAGCTGCGTTTATGCTGTATGCAAACTCCGCTCCCGTGTATGTGCGACAGGGGCACGCTTCATTAAACCAAAGTTGCAGGAATAATTGCAAAAACCCCTCATCAGGGACACGCGACCACGACCACTGCAGAAATCACCTCCGCGTGATTCAGAGTCACGTCAACTATTGGAGTGCCTTTCTGAGGGTGGTGTCGCATTTTAATTGAACCGGCCAAGGTTGAAGGTGACGGATGATTCGCCAATTCGCTTGACGGCACTTGTGCGGCACGTGCCGTTCTCTCAGACGATAGGGCACTCTTTATCCTAGGTCACATCGGCCGGTGACGCGTATCCGCTAGTTTCGCTAACGAGAACCAGCTACGCGGCTTTGGGGGATAAAACAATAGCCTTCACCCCACAATCGATAACTCTTCAGAGCCGGGCCCCAGGAGGTCGCCGTTATTGGTTTATTGATGTGCCGGAAGTTGCCAGATGATCTGCTCCGTGCCTTTAATCATTTCGCTTGAGCTGCAAGCTACAATGGCGCTTATTAGTTCAAATGTGGTGCGAGTAATTCGAAAATCTTTAATAAATTTAAGGGGGGGGGGTTCTAGCCAGGCTTTGTTCAGGACTGGTTTTTAACTGTGGACTTATGAATAGACCGTACAGTTGTTGGTACATTTTGTCAGTTACAGACAAGGATACTTTTTGTTTTCCTATAGGTTTTATCCTTTTTATATTTCTATTTGATCTCTTTTTCAGGTATATAATTAACCTTGCACGTAACTACGACACAACAAAAAACGGACACTACAAAAATGTCTTATATTTGTTCAAAATGCATACAACAATTAACTAATAATTAATTGTAAAAATATGTGTCAATTATCTTTTAAAACATTCCGTTATGTTACTTATCTTCTAGACACAGTTTTTTGTACTAATGCTGGCTGACACATCTTCTAATATACTCAATAAGTAGGGAATGAATGAAAACTAGACAGAAAAACACTTTCCTAAAAGGTATTTTAAAAATTTGATTAAAAATTGTCAACAAGATTGGATGTATGTTCAGTGGGAGTAAATATATGTATAGTTATATTTCATGAAAAATATTCAGTAGTTACTCAAAATATTAAGGAACAAAACCCAATCAGTAATAAATCCACCATCACTACCTTAATAGGTTTGAAGTTTAAATACCACACAGTATTACAAGCAAGGTTAAATAACAAACCGCAGTAAGTACTAAATCTACCATCACTATTTTAATAGGTTTACAGTTTAAATACCACACAGTATTACAAGGTTTAAATAACAAGACGCAATCAGTACTAAATCCACCATCACTATCTTAATAGATTTACAGTTTAAATACCACACAGTATTACAAGGTATAATAACAAGACGCAATCCAGTACTAAATCCACCATCACTATCTTAATAGATTTACAGTTTTAATACCACACATTATTACAAGGGGGCAGGGATAATCCACGGTACGTCGTGCCTTCACTCTTGACGTGGCCCAGAAATTCTCTAATTAACGATTCATCTCGCAAGTGGAAAGGGCGCCCGCTCCACTCACGTGAGTGTGGTGATATTATTGTGTGATTACCTAACACGTGGTGGAGGAGTCGGTAGTTGAGAGTTATTGTACTGCAGCTAGAGCTGCGCTGTGTTATACACACTTGTGTTCGGCTAAAGTGCTAGTGGAATTCGGGAATGGTGGTAAACAAGGGTTGCAATTAACACGGAGTTGAAGGTTGAACGATAAAAATATTTTAACTACGGTACTTTCTACATGGTCAGGATTTCAGTATCCAGTATAAGATAGGAACTGGTTAAAATCTTGCCTTAAACCGTATACTAATTTACCATCAGTTATGTTTGTACTTAAGATCTTCGTAGATTAAAAGGAATTTACAATTTGTTCCCCGAGTTAGAAAAAAAACAAGACAACTCCAGAAGAAAATATAGGCACTCCAAAGTTTGTAACAAGCCCTAGAAAAATCGGCTAAAGATATGACTATAACTTTTTATATTAACAACGCATTCTGTAGCTAGAGATTAACACCAGTTATCATAATTTAACATATTAACTGCACTTTACGCAAACTTACACACTGTCGGTATATAACCGGTGTGGCAGTGAAGGTGTGAATAGTGAACTTTTAATAGAATATTACTAAAACATATTGCATAATTCCCTTCGGGTCACATTAACCCGTACCCCGTTAATTTATATACGAGTGGTCAATAAAATAGAAACGGTAATTTATTTTTTTACCTTTATTTGACGACCTTATACACTTATTATTATTCTTTTAGCCTTAGAAAGTTTGAGGGCGAGTTGTAAGGAAATTGCACACGTGCTTCTCGACTTTTTCATTGCTCTCAGATTGTTTTCCTCCAAGAGATTCCTTCATAGGCGCAAACAAAAAATAGTCACAGGGAGACAAGTCAGGTCTATAAGGAGGGTGCCCAAGGGTTTTCCTGCCCATTTTCTTCCAATGTTCCCTCGTCAAAACCAAACTGCGAGGTCTGGCGTTGTCATGGAGGAGAATGAACATCTCTGATGGGCATCTCTCTTCTTTTGATCGATAGGCGAATTTTACCAACCGTAACAACTGACAGAAGTAACTGACGGCATTCACTGTACGTTGATCACGCAGAAAAATCGACAAATAATATTCTTCTACTGTCCAAAAAAGCCGTTGCAAGGACTTTTTACAGCAGAATCCGGACAGCACGAATATTGTCCTCTGTGAGGCTTCTCCTTGGGCGTCGATCATGATTTTTCGTTTTCAACCCTTTCTCGTCCACACCTTTAATTCCCTTGCGCACGTAAACACACTTTCTGAGACAGTGTACTGTCCCCAAACTGTGATCGCAAACGAGTTAAAATTTCAGACGGTTTAACGCCTTCATTGGTAAGAAACGATGATTTTTCGTTGGGCAACAGATGAAGGGACTTCTAGCTCAATAATGGTTGTACTGACGGCAATGCCAACTGAACACTAACCAGAACGGTTCCCCCACTCCTCATAAATCAAACATCTACGCCACCACAGCATTATCTATTTAGGAACCAATTCTAAGAAAAATAGCAATATTACCGTTTGTATTTGATTTTACCCTCATACTTACTGTAAGAAATCATATCAAGCTTGATATCAAGATACCCAAATTTCATATAAAAAATTATCTACTATTCCTTATGGTGTGGTAAAAAGGTTTATGTTCTGTTTTCAAGGAGAAGCATTTTATTTGACTATGACAATGAAATTATACTGAATAAAAAAACAGTCATACGTAAAAACTCCACTCTTTATTCTGCAGTATCAGTGGTAAATTATAGTCTCAGGAATGATATAAAAAACCTAAATAGTATCTTAACTTCATAAAGAGTTTTGTTTTATATCGTAATTTTGAAGGTAATATGAACTAATACGCTAAATTTATGAGTGAGTACCGGCTGTACTTTATACATTTAACAGTAAAATTTAGGCCTTTTAGAAACTATTAAACATTTGTCGTTTACTTCACAGTTGCTTAAAGCATCAGTGACTATATACATTGTACGCACCTTCAAAATCGGTCTAAAACGATCGATCTGTCAGAAATAGTTTGTTCATACTTTAGCAATAACAGTTTCTAGTTCCAGAATGAAGACATTAAAATGAAGCTAACGAAGTGCCTAATGAATACAACAAATTTTATTCAAGAGGCTTATATATATAATATTTTTGTATCTAAAAGAGTAAAAAGTGATTCAACAAATTTATGGTAGTAGCACTAACCTCATTAGTTTTTAGAAAAAAAAATATCCTAATAAATTAATATTTTTCTGCGTATTCGTTTGGACACATAGATAATATAGTATGCTATTTATCGTCTAGAAACCAATATAAAGAATGTTAACGAATTCTCTGAAGATAATACTTAATAAAATTGTTTCTCAGGTTGATGAAACAAAAAGCGTATTTATGAAATTGGATCAGAAATTCTTAGTTTAACGGCTGCCTTTTTATTCAGAAATAAAATATATAAAGCTTTCAAATTTCCCACAAGCTTCCCTTACAGCTTCACATCAAGAGAATAAAATACTATATTACCATATAAGGTTTCAAGATGGCGGACGGGTGAAATACTTGTCTGTCAAAAAATCCACAACGTTTCGAGAATCGGTATTTGAATTCTTCTTCAGGTGTCAATATATGACAGAAAACTGCAATAGTGGTGTGCAAAATGACATAATCCCCATTTATCGCTTGTTGTCGTGTATATGTTGTATTTTGTGATGTACAAAATTTCTCTTAAATTTTTCTCAAAAAACTTTTTAAAACAAACTTTGGAATATTCCTTCGCCAAATATGGATGATTTGTTGGTGTACATTTTATGAACCTCATGTCCTAACTTTTTATTCTTGAAGAGGAGGACATGTACTAGTTCTCTAGACTTAATATTTAAGTTTTTTTTTTACAAATATCGGTGGCAAAAGTCTGAAATCCTGTTGTCCTTGCAAATCATGTATCGGCAATAACGCGCTTTAAAAAAGGCATTCTTGAGTTCAGTTTGACTCAAACACTGCTCAACGCACCCCTGTGGTTACGCCGGACCACTCACCAAGCAATATCGCCGATGAAGCATTACCTCTGGAGGGTGAAAGCTTAGATTGATAAGACGGGGGATGTTGGAGGACCTAGGTTCCTGTTCCAAAACAAAGACATACAACAAGCCTCTTTACACTCGCTGGTGCCCCGATCTGCTACTCTTACAGGAAAACAGTTTGACTCGCTCCCTAAAAGCAGCTTTAGCCTTTGGTACCCTAAATTAGAAGGCCAGATAATTACACCTACTGTATGCTTGGGATATATAATACCAAATTATGAAAGCGTGTTATGCAATTTTTTTATTCAAAAAGTCACAAACCATACTTACATTGTCTTTAATAAAAGGATATTTAAATACACTATCTATATAAAAAATAAACGTCAGGTTATTTACGCCATTTATAACTCAAGAATGGGCTGTACCGATAATAATGACCTCTGATTTGTTTCATTCGTCTCCACTTGGAATAACAGAATAACTATTTATATATCATAAAATTTCTCGAAACATCATGTAAATAGAAAAATATATTATACAGAGAAAGTATAAACACAAAGGTGACAAATATCAGTTCAGTTCAGTTTCTTGCTTATTGTTAGCAGCCATAACAGGCAAAGTAATCTCACTAAATATATGTTTAATTAGCTTTAACCACTATTTTCAATTAGTTTTACATTCAATCTAGTCTAGTCTTGAAAGCATGAAAGCATAGAGGAAGCACTATCAAAGTAACAAAACATCTTATTTAACAATATTTTGCAAGTGCTGTTGAGCACTGAGTAACAAAATATTCAAATGAAAAAAACTAAAAAGTTTTAAGAAAAAAATGCTTTGAAATATACATTTTAGCAAATATTGTAGGCATTGCTTGGTCAGTACTGTAATGCAGATATCAAAAACAAAGTTATTTTGTAACTTGTACTATAAATTTAAAGACTTATAAAACCCATCTTAGTTGTTCTTTAGACCTATCAAGTAAGCTTCTCAGTCTATGTATTTATATAAATCTTGATCGGAAAAACAATGCAAAATGAGATATGCAAAAAAATACTAAGACCGGAGCTAATTACGATTGCCATACATACGAACTTGTGACCTATTTACTTGATCATGCCAACAAGGCACACTCAAAATTGACGTCGGAAATATGATTCACTCAAACCAGAATTGCTTATACACTTACAAATATACGAACTTGCGTGTGAAGCCGCGGTCAACTGCTAGTTATATGGAATAAGTAAACTACTGCATGAGGAATAGGCAACCAAGCACAATATTAGAGAACTTTATAAACACACACGCCAATTTTTCAAGGTTAAATTTATTCTAGAATTATTAGGATTATTACAGCATATAGGTTTTGAGATATTGATCCATAACGTATTAAACAGGCTAAATACAAAATTAGAGGTATAATTTATATAAAGAATGCGTTCATAAATAAATATACCCATTACTTACCAAATATAATAACAAGGAAATATCATGAAATAATATATTAATATCACATTTTAAACCATAATGAAAGGAAATATTTCACATAGTTATGTATTTAGTAGTTTATTAACTTACTGGACAAAAACTTGTTAATATAAATCAAAATGCAATAGTAGTTAGCCCACCCATGGAGTCCAATATAAATTTGCTGTGCATTCTGAAATTTAGGGATGAAAACTTTTGAACTGTTATGTTTCGGTTTTAATTAGAAATATATATACTACAGTATTACAAGACAGTTTGCACGAAAATTGTCTCGTTTGAAGTTAAAGAGACTACTTAAACACTACTTGTAAAAAGTACACAATTCGCTAAAGAAGTTTGCCCTAATATATACAAAGTTTAATCATGAGAAAGATTATAACAAGTTGTTATCTGCTAATTATAAGAGTTCAACAATGGGACATTAGTTTTAGTTATTAATTTAAAACAACTCAATATGTCACTCGACAAAGTGTATGTTTTAAACCAGCTGTGTATAATGTATCTCATAAAATAAATCCAATAACAATACACTGTTAATACATAATGTTCAGTGGATACTTTTAAATTAAAGGGGCAGTACAGGGTAATGGTCCAGAAGTTATTTAGTTATGTTTAATGAACATACATCCAATTTGGTGGATAGACCAATGGCATATAATAACCTAAACACGCAATCCATTTGCATTCAACAGTTACAATATTGCAATATTCGTGCACGGATACTGATTTAAATTTACTTAGTGTTGAAAACAATCACATAATATTACTGCAGAATTGCCTTTATTTACGTAGAGTATTATTTTGTTACAAATTTTATTTTAGAGAGGACTTGATCGAAATAGTTTCTTACAGAATGGTAAAAATTGCGTTATTATTTTAAGGACATTTATGTTAGTATTAGTACAATTAATTAAAAAAAGTTATGACGCATGTTTAGGAGTAAAATAATTGTAAGAATAAATTGACGCAATAATCAAATTAATTTAATTAAATAAAATAAATAAAATTAATTTAATTAATTAAAATAATTGACGCAAATAAATCAAATTCCAAATTAAAAACACAAGATGTATTTAAAAAATGTAATAATAGTTCAAGGGTATTGAGTACTATACATTAATTTATTTAACGTGTATATCAGCGACCCAATTAAATTTATAAACCGCAATTAGTGTACATGTTAACATGAATTTCCGTAAATCCAAAAATAATAGTTTTTATATACATTTTTATCTCCAAGGGAAAAAAGTTTATCACAATTTAAGGACTATGTTATTGAAACATGTTGTAAATAACGTATATGTTATGAATTCACAGGTGACATGTTTTAAAATAGTGCACTGTGTCTTTTCTTTAATTGTAAACCAAGCAAAAACAAATGCAAAGAGTTTAAACAGTTATTTCTCTGGTTTTATAACATAGTTTGCAAACATAGTATGTGTATTGTTATACATTGCAATTTTTTGGTACAAAACAATGATATGTATTCATAACAATTAATGCATGTTGTAGATTGACTCAAACTATTTTTTTATCGTTTTTAAATATTATTTACGAAATTAGAAATATCATATACTAAAACTGTTATGGGTAACAATTTAAAATGCGTAACTGCGTGCATAGTTTTTATTAAACATATTAATTATTTCACGACTAAAAACAAAAAAAATTGTACTCATCGTAGCAGTTTATTAGACTTCACTGTTTTATGTTTTACCTGCGACTGGAGAAAGTTTTCTCAATCACACACCATCGTGACTTCCACTGAAACAAACAATAATTTTGGTGATGTTAGTGAAAATAATGTGTTTTAACTTACGACATAGTTTTAGCTAATATCTATAAATTTTGTATTACATTTAAATGTGCAGTAAACGTAACTTAATTGATTATTTTTAACTTAATTGATTACAATATTATTCTGAAACCAAATGATATATATTTTCAAAATATTATTAATACAAAATACTTCGAATATATGTGGGCAAATAACCCCTTACATTTGTAATTGTCATCTAGAAAAAAAGACACCTCTTACCAAAACAATGCACTACCAGATACATTAGATGCTACGTAAAGAAACTAAGCTAGGCTTTTCAAAGTCTTAATGTATATCAGGCATACATTGTGTTGATACCACAAGACATTGGCATTGTCCCTACAGATTATAGTTTTGTTGCGTTATTTGCCCATAACTTTTGCTAGACACGACGTAGAGGTATTTTCTTTAGTGTGACAATATTTCTATTTAATGGACCCTTTAATATGACATGTCACAAGATAGGGGTTGCAATTTGAAAATTTAAACTCACCCCCCTTTTGAAAAAGGGAGATGAAATTTTTTGTTTACCCTTGAAAAAATAAGTATTAGTAATATTATTAAAATGTTTAATTTAAAAGATCTTTACTAATTTCAATAGACTCCATCTGTTTAAGCTGTTAAATATACTGAAAGTAATCGATTTATAATACAAAACGTATTATAGAAATCAACATAAAAAGTTAAAACATGCAAAAGATTTGGTAATTCATTATTAAGTAAGCACACAGATATTTTAATTAAGCCGCCGTTCTATTAAAATTACGATTTTATTTATCACTTTGTGAGAGAAAAATCTACAATAGTATCATCTTAGCAAATCTCTATCGTACACAAACCACTTTTCCCTATCAGGATGAGTTACAATCAAAACTCTGTGCAGTAAGGTAATTACAATACACATCCCCATAAAAATGAAACACGAATTCTTAGTCTTTCTCTTTACTCTAAACGCGACGCAAATAGTTTATTGTGACATTCACGATGCCTGTATATGAGAAGATAAATTTAACTACTAGTGTGTGCTTATATACCAGTTTATATAGATTTAAGAAAACAGAAAACGCTATTTGTGAAATGAAATTGTTGTTATATAAATACATACTAATTTACGTTAACAAATAAAATATAAATAATAATTTAAATTTATTTTAAAATTCCATTTTAATTCGATTTGCCAATTTTTGTTGCCTATTAACCCCATTTAAAACGGTGCTAAATACGATAGCGTTGGTAAACTTGACCTACTTCCCCGAAGGACGACGAATTAATGCACAGAAAAAAATTTGCTTTTTAACGACAAAATACGAAATTACTTTTTATATTATACGCGTGTGTTTAGAAACCTAAAAACACCGTTTTTTTTAAATAAGTTTAACAGAATTTGAATAATATTTATCAGAAGTCCTTTTATAAGTATTAAGTTTACTTACCCTATTTTTGTCATTCATAACCTCCAAATACTCTAACAGAATTGCAAAGGGAGAAAACTATAACTAAACCCGTTGCATAAAGTGTTGTGTTGCAATGGAAGTGTCTTACAAACTGGGAATTTCTCATACTCTCTTACATTCTTTAAAGCCATTTAAACTTGCTATTACACTCGCTTTTAACGTGTAGAATTTGATGTTAGCCCCTTGTTTTAACTTCTTTTATTCATAGTACAATTAATATTGATATTAGCCGTGGAACATCATCTACTCCAAGATTGTTGGATTTACTTTACTGAAAAATGTATGTCAATCCCCCGGGTCGGTTACAAATTTACCTTTGTCAGATTTATTCTTGTCATCCATTACAATACTAAATAACAACTGACACTATGAAACAGCTGCTTAATATTGCATTATATTTGAAAATCTGTTATTATTACTGTGCGAAATGAGTATGTTCAAGTTAAGTTTTTGCTTAAAAAAACATATTTCTATGTTCAATTCAAACCCCTTTAAGATAAAACTACTGAATAAAAAAAACTTTTCTATGACTCCACGTAAAAATAGAGGCACACTTTTAAAAACAAATGAAGATTAACCGAAAATGCGTGTAGGACGTAGTAGCCTTTGACGCAACATTTACTATGCAGATCTGCGATTAGGACTGCTCTTTGGCGAAGATTTTGTGGACACTGCAAATAATAAATAAAGAACTGGGTCTCTGATGGATAACATTTGATCTAATATCATCTGGTCTTGCAAAATATTAAAAACATAATGTAAGTCTAAGATTGGTATGCTTCATGTGTTGTGATTATTTATCACGATCTGCGATCATACTAGCCAGTTTTATTCATTGATGAGATAGAAATTCAAATAATTGAACCCACTTTTAGAATTTTTCATTAACGCTCCTCATCAAATGTAATAACCGTGAGAAAGACTGGTCTGAATTGTTGTGGATGGTAACTTGAAATTTTTTTCCAATATTATAAGGGAACTTTTATAAAATTTCCAAACAGGATTTCTCAGCTTTTTTAGTTTATGCAACACCTTACTTTATGCAACAATTTGTAAAAAAAATACTTTAAACGACAGTATTCAACCAAATTTCGAAAGAGATGCTCCGTGAGAAATAGCACAATCTATGAGAGTAACGTTAAAAATCAAAGAAATATACTACAATATTTTCAATCCTAGTTTAATAAAAAATAAAAAATACTGCTATTTCGTATTCGCAAAATTTTATTTCACTAATAATTTTCTGTACAAAATCCCTGAAATAATTTGGTGTACATGAATAAAAACTGAATTAATACCCAAATGCAATTATATCCCAACTAAAAATACAACAACCATTGTCAAACATAAGAATTGAAGATTGAAGAAGCACAAAAAAAACCAAGAAATCTTAAAGAACTGGAAAGTTTCACGGGCCAATGTAAAATACGTATTTGCCCTCTACTGGGGAAGGGAGGGGTCATTTTAACAAGCAAGCCGTACCTACCTACCCTTGGTCAGTGTTTATCAGTGACAAATAGTTCGCGGGTCCGGTACACGTCACCACCACCCTCCCCCTAGCAAACGCCCCTTTATTCAGGGTGGAAGCGACTCCTGGGAATATCCGTCAGTCTCTAATGATGACGATTCAAAAATTCATGGCCCAATATTTGTAATGGTATCACGTGCACCTGTCACTCTTCTTATTTGCATTACAAATTGTGTGAATCAGTGAGCGGAGCTTTTAAGGCATTACCGAACCCCGATCTCCGTTATTATCAATTTGCACTCTCAAACAAGTGGATGAAATATGGTAAGTTAAGCCTCTGACATTTCAGACAGGGGTCGAATTTGAGATTTTAAATCAAAATTATAAACATTGGTGTGCATAAAACTGAACTGAAAGGAATTATTTTTGAAACCAAAAACACTTAAATTGGCTATATTATCATCACTGTCTAAATTCAGGTTAGTAAACAATTCTGATTGATAAGCAGAGCATGGCCAGTTCTGTTGAGTTTAAAATATTTTATCCTATCAATTTTTTCAATTTATGCCAGTAAAAATTCTGACTGATAAGCAGAGCATTGGCCTGTTTCTATTCAGTCTAAAATATTTTATCCTATCACTTTCTCAATTTGGGCCAGTAAAAATTCTGACTGATAAGCAGAGCATGGCTATTTCTGTTCAGTTTAAAATATTTCATCATATCACCATCTCAATTTCGGTCAGTAAACAATACTGACTGATAAGCAGAGCATGGGCCAGATCTATTCAGTCTAAAATATTTTATCCTATCACTTTCTCAATTTAGGCCAGTAAAACTTCTGACTGATAAGCAGAGCATGGCTATTTCTGTTCAGTCTAAAATATTTCATCTTATCACCATCTCAATTTTGGTCAGTAACAATACTGAATGATTAGCAGAGCATGGCCAGTTCTATTCAGTCTAAAATATTTTATCCTCTAACTTTCTCAATTTGGGCCAGTAAAAATTCTGACTAATAAGCAGAGCATGGCTATTTCTGTTCAGTCTAAAATATTTCATCTTATCACCATCTCAATTTTGGTCAGTAACAATACTGAATGATTAGCAGAGCATGGCCAGTTCTATTCAGTCTAAAATATTTTATCCTCTAACTTTCTCAATTTGGGCCAGTAAAAATTTCTGACTGATAAGCAGAGCATGGCTATTTCTGTTCAGTTTAAAATATTTCATCATATCACCATCTCAATTTCGGTCAGTAACAATACTGACTGATAAGCAGAGCATGGCCAGTTTCTATTCAGTCTAAAATATTTTATCCTAATCACTTTCTCAATTTGGGCCAGTAAAAATTTCTGACTGATAAGCAGAGCATGGCTATTTCTGTTCAGTCTAAAATATTTCAATCATATCACCATCTCAATTTCGGTCAGTAAACAATACTGACTGATAAGCAGAGCATGGCCAGTTTCTATTCAGTCTAAAATATTTTTATCCTATCACTTTCTCAATTTTGGGCCAGTAAAAATTCTGACTGATAAGCAGAGCATGGGCTATTTCTGTTCAGTCTAAAATATTTCATCTTATCACCATCTCAATTTTGGTCAGTAACAATACTGACTGATAAGCAGAGCATGGCCAGTTTCTATTCAGTCTAAAATATTTTATCTCCTATCACTTTCTCAATTTGGGCCAGTAAAAATTTCTGACTGATAAGCAGAGCATGGCTATTTCTGTTCAGTCTAAAATATTTTCATCTTATCACCATCTCAATTTTGGTCAGTAACAATACTGACTGATAAGCAGAGCATGGCCAGTTCTATTCAGTCTAAAATATTTTATCCTATCACTTTCTCAATTTGGGCCAGTAAAAATTCTGACTGATAAGCAGAGCATGGCTATTTCTGTTCAGTCTAAAATATTTCATCTTATCACCATCTCAATTTGTTGGTCAGTAACAATACTGACTGATAAGCAGAGCAAGGCCAGTTCGATTCAATCTAAAATATTTTTATCCTATCGCTTTTACAATTTGGGCCAGTAAAAAATTCTGACTGATAAGCAGAGCATGGCTATTTCTGTTCAGTCTAAATATTTCATCTTATCACCATCTCAATTTTGGTCAGTAACAATTACTGACTGATAAGCAGAGCATGGCCAGTTCTATTCAGTCTAAAATATTTTATCCTATCACTTTCTCAATTTGGGGCCAGTAAAAATTCTGACTGATAAGCAGAGCATGGCTATTTCTGTTCAGCAGTCTAAAATATTTCATCTTATCACCATCTCAATTTTGGTCAGTAACAATACTGAATGATTAGCAGAGCATGGCCAGTTCTATTCAGTCTAAAATATTTTATCTTATCACTGTCTCAATTTGGGCCCAGTAACACATTTTTCTGAACTGATAAGCAGAGCAAGGCCAGTTCTGTTTAGTCTAAAATATTTCCGAGAATGGCTGTTGTTGTTGGAACTGGTTGAAGCATGGATTAAAATTATATTGAAAAACTGCTTAAAAACTCAGCATTAATGTATACATGTTATTCGTGTTCTGGTAAGATTTATTTGAACAGTACTTGTTTTTCTTATTATATGAATGATTAAAATAATAATTAGGTTTATGTTAAGCACTGTCTGAGTATTTTATACTGTCTTGTATGCCCTAAAATTAACTCGTGCATTACTCTTTAATTTTTTACCTCGTTCACCATAATCTCGATTATTGTAAAAACGCCTGATATAGGTTTTCAATTTGTTATCCAAGTTAAACGAAATAAATCTAGTATATATTTTAGATGTATACATGAGTATAAGGTGTGCATTTAAATACTTATCTAACCATTTAATACAATATAATCAACATTACTTTTTACTATTAATTACAAAAATATGTATTAAACAAAGAATAAATTTCTACGTAAACACATTTGCTAAATAAGAAATACTAATTTGTAAAAGAGTAATAGAGATTTTCAAACAATGAGAAGTTCCAAAGCTGTTTCGTTTTTTGTATGAAAAAGAGGAGAAGAATAGGGTCTCACTCAAATTTGGTTTTATCTGAAGTTTTATTCTCTCTTGAACCATATAATGTAATGGCCTCTGTCCACCATTATCGAGTCTTACTTATTCAGCGTCAAAGCTCTATATGCCAAATGTATTACACTCTTTGTCCAAACTAGCTCTGTGCTCTAAGACTTATCTAGAAACTCAGTAGATTAAAACTATAATATTTCAGGCTAATAATATTTTAGAAAAAAACTGTTTGAGTACCATCATTTTTATTTTAAAAATATTTTTTCAGTCGCTTTTAAAAAAATTATATTAATTTTATTTTAGTAATATTAATAAATTTGTTGTTTTACACGTTCTTCTGCCATAAATAAATTAAATATGCAGTTGCTAGAGAAAAAACTACTCATATTTTAATTCCTATACCTTTATAAACATTATGGTTCATAACGTTTGCAAATGTAAAATTCATTCACTTAAATAAAAAAAAACTTTGTGGTCGAACAAATTTTTATAGTAATAAAGTGTGTAATAGTAAATTAAAATTCAATTTATATTAAACAATTTAATTGATTTTCAGAATTCAAAACCCATATCTACAAAGAATAACAAGAGTTGCCTACATTAGTCGTACATCTGTTTTTGCATTATATTAATGAGTAATCAATGATATGTTGAGTTGGGTAAACATGACAGTATTTTCTGGTGTGATATTAAAAATTTAGGTTGATAGGTTTTAAAAAAAAAAATACTTTGTGGTCTAACACATTTTGAATAGTAAGAAAGTGTGCAATACCGTATTAAATTACTGTAAATTAAAATTCAACTAAAACTTAAACAATTTTATTGATTTTAGAATTTAAAAAAAATGACAGCTACAAAGAATAACAAGAGTTGCCTACATACTCACTCGTAACATCTGTCTTCCATTATATTAATGAATATGTAATGAGATCTAAGTTAATGATTAGTTAAGCTGGGTAACACAACGGTATTTCTAGGGTGTTCTTAAAAATTTTAAATTCGTAGTTTTTTAAACATTTCTAAACAAGTCTATTAATAAATTATTCGTGGAATCTATTTTGAGGTGTGAGTTAGTATTATTTTATGGACCCTTTAAGGCTAATACTTATACAATGATATTATACTAAAATATATACAATTACCTAAGCAGTGTAAGTAGAACTTACCTTTTTTGCCGTCACGAAACTTGACGGTGCCCTCGATGACGGTGTAGGTATCCACCATGGTTGGCAGTTACCCCACGCGGGGACAGCACGCGACTGGGGCGGCAGAGTCAGCCACCCTCCGTCACCCTCCCGAGCCTCCATCCTCACAGCTGATTGTTGGCGGGAACAGGTTGTCAAGCCAACATCAACAGTCAACAATAACAATGCGTCACTAATGAGGCGATTTAATTGCGAGCAGTAGGCCTACCTCACACGTTCGTTATTCCAGCATAATACTGTAATACTCGGACTCGATGACCGTGGCGTATTAGGCATTAGTCATACAAACTGAAATTAGTAACCGTTTATTAAGTATTACCGACGCTTCTTACGATGGAAAGCATACCCGTATTACACTTTTAAGTACCCAAACTGTAGGGGTTGCTGAATATCAGCACCAAAAGGGTGAACACAGTATATTACTGACATAAAGTTATTTACATATATAATCCTGGTATTACAATGTCTGATAGTAACAGACTGATATAACAGACTCTAAACTGTATGATAACTGGATATCAGGAAAAAGGGAATGTTAAATCTAGTAAGGTGTTCTCATATAATCCTTTTATTCCCTTGTCAAATAGAATTAGACTGTTATAACAGTCCTAATCTGTACAATTACCAAATATCAGAACCAAAATCGTTTTTAAAACCGTATATTTTTAATTACTGAGGTGTTCTCACATAATCTCTATTTTATCATATCTAACAGTAATGGATTGAATTTTGAGTTTAGCTCCAATTCAGCTTCCTTATTGGAGCGTTTGGTATCTGACCCTATCCCAGACATGACTCTTGGAATCTGGAGTCATGTTCGTCTGAAGAGATGCAAAGAAAGTCGACGACGAGAAGATCAGAACGAAAAATTTACATCGTTTTCGACATCTGAGACAGCTTCAGATACCAGGCGCTGAGACAATGAGACTACCACTCGTCACCTATTTATAGGTGTCTCTGATGTCGAACCGATGTAAAAGTGTCAAAGTGATTTACTTCTTTTTAATCGTATAGAACATCTGCGGGTTTGGTTATTCATGACTCAATGTTGTGAAATTCTGCTGTGGTTATGTAGGGCCCTTGTAGTCTTTTTTCTACACTTTCTTAACAACATATGTGGAGTAAGAAAGAAAATATACAATGGAAAGTTACTGCTGCTCACAATTATTAACTTCTTTTAGTTTACCAGGATCTATTATTAATATTAAGGTATTAGTACACTTTTGTATATGTATATTGATCTTCTGAAACGTATATACTAGTTATTTTGTAGCTTCACCATTCGATTTCTATGGTTTTGTGTAATAATAACAATGGTAAATCTTAACCCTGCAACTGGCTTTAAGCGATTATCGACGCATTAACTGCAGTTTCAAAATGGCACTAAGCTATTTTCGACGCATTAACTATGTCCGTAATATGATCTCTCACAGCAAGTCTATTTTACTTTGTTTGAAGTAAAACATACGTAAGTCTAAAGATAAAGATTCAAGGTTTCATATTATATCAATAAAACGCTCTATAGTTAAGTTAAATCTTTCATTATAAAATTCTAAACTTGGATGTTCAACATTTCCGATTGCCATTTGTTTTTGCGTTAATTTCCGAACACGCTAAAATTACCGTATGTTTGTAAAAATTCCCTATCGTGAGATTACGTTCTACACGATCGTAAGTGTCGTCAATTGAAAACAGTGTATTCTTGGCTTTCAGGAACATCTTTTAAATAGCCAGTAGGAAAATAAATGTTTTTAAAATAAGGCGTTTGAAAAGCTCGTGTTTTGTAAAATCCCAAAATGCCTAATGCGTCGAAAAATAGCTTCATTAAATTTTGTTATTTTTGTTACTTTATTGTTGTCTGGAAATAGTGAAAATCATACCAAAACAAAGAAGAAGAATTGCTCTAAGCAACAGTATAATAGACAACGAAGACTATGAACTAGTATTTTATTTTTGTTCTGTTGCGCAATCTCACCGACTCAGCCAGTAGAGAAGAAAACAGCGCATCGCATGGTTGCCGTGTTGATTTCTTTGTTGTTATTGCGCCATTGCCGGTATTAGTTGTATCGCTTGCTATTTATTTGGATATTTTAGACTTTTCTTTATTTAGTGTGTATAAATAAAAGATTTGTTTATTGTTTTTTTTTAATTAGTGAAGTGAAAAATGTAGAGGTTAGGTTAAGTTTTAGCAAATAGGTTGGATTTTTGTCAAACTGATAATAAGCCTATGTTCACGTAGGTTCAGTGTTTTATTATTTTGTAGACAACTTAATTTTAATTAAAATTAAATTTTGATTTAAATTTATGCAAAGGTATTTATTATAAAAGTAAAAAAGTTTTTTTTTGCTTTTTCTGAGGGTATTAGCGTTTATTTCTATGACCATAGCTTGTTTTATTTTTTTAACAAAAAAATAATAGAGATAAAAATACATTGTTGTAACATTTTTTTAAACTTCAATAAACGTACTATCTTTGTAAATAATATTTGGATGAAAAGAAAATTGTTAGCTAAAAAAGTTAGGCATTTATTTCACAATTTTGACTTTTGTAAAAATTAAAAAAAAGTTTCTTGCCATATAAAAATATCTTATACAATGTAAACTTCTATAAATATCATATTTTTCTCTTCTACATATATTTATCTCTTAGAAAAAAATATTTGTTCATCCAATAAATTCCAAAATGTCACAATGGTATACATAATAGTGCTATACAAACTTTTTTCAGATTTTGTAGTTTTTATAGATATATTATCCAAAAGTACCAATAAACTTCTTTTACCTAAATATTTTTTTTGTAATTTGTAATTGAGGTACATAAGCAAACTTTTGTGTATTTTAAAATTATTCTAAAAACTTTTCATATTACCTGAGAGGGTGCTATACATTTTGAGAAAAATTTATTCTGTACTAATATTTTTACGATAATCTGTAAAAAAAATAAAATATATTAAATGATTCAATCTTTAATATTTTTTTGGGAAACTGCATTTATTTTTTAAAGACATTGATGTTTTTAAAATGTTTTTATCTTAAAAAAATAGATGAGCAGTGATTAAAATACAAAACCCTTACAAAATCACCAAAAAGTGCCTGCCATTTTGGGAAAAATGATGGCCAGTTCCAGGGTTAAGCAGTTTTACACTTTTTTTTGATACTTAAAATTGTTGAAGATTCTTAACAGTGTTAAAAAGTTCTTCGTTAGTTATTCCCGAAAAAATACCACTTCGACGTTTTGGTACTTTGTCGTTTAATTACTAACATACTAGACAACTTCCAAGAAAAACTGAAAGCGGTTTGAATGTGGGTTAGTCTTAGACCTAATAAAGGAAGCTGTAACGCTAGGAAAAGAGTTTTCAGATTATTTATGGGCTTAGAGCAAAACTTCGTTGCAGCGCACTGATACTGTATGTGGATTCTGTGTCATGAAGAATAATTTAGTGACCACTTTTTGATTATCCTAACAAATTTTAAAATTACTTCACCATTACTGGAACTCATTCCTGATGTTGGATTTACTGGGCCGTAGAGGATGGTGAATAACTGAAGCACATTCTAGAGAACCGAATTATAACCACATTATATTATAAGCGGCAATAATATGCTAACGGCAAAACCATTTTCGGCTAGAACACAAGATAGAGAATGAAAATTAACGACGAACGAAAAAATCATGTACAAACAAATATCCATAAAGAGACCGCAAGCTAATTAGT
>NW_025779723.1:0-57052 GCF_021130785.1 Homalodisca vitripennis
TTATTCCAACTTTATATTTATAAACTTGAGATTTACCATACTAAATAATTATCACGACTTTATTAGGTTGCTATTTATATCCAACCTTGTACTCTACTATACTTGGGTTTACCCAATACTAGATTAATATTGCACTATTGTTTGGTGTGCTATTTTTATTTCAAACCTGGTATCTATATACTTGCGTTTACCAAGTACTGAATAATATCGCACTTTATTAGGTGCTATTTATTCCAACTTGTATCTATATACTTGGCTTGGTTTACCATACTAAATAATGTCGCAACTTAATTAAGGTGTTATTTATTCCAACTTTGTATCTATAAGACTTGGTTTACACATACTGAATAATATCGCAATTTATTAGGTGTTATTTCTATTCCGACTTTTGAATCTATAAACTTCTTTTACTATACTGAATAATATTGCACTTTATTAAGTTGCTATATACTTTAACTTGGTATCTATATACTTGGTTTACCATACTGAATAATATCATACTTTATCAGAGTGCTATTTATTATTCCAACCTGATATCTATATACTTGGTTTACCATACTAAATAATATTTAGCACTATATTGGGTGCTATTTATTCTACACCTGGTATCTATATACTTGGGTTTAACATAGCTGAATAATATCTCACTTTTATTTGGTGCTATTTATTTCCAACTTGGTATCTATATACTTGGGTTTACCATACTAAATAATTTCGCACTTAATTAGGTGTTATTTATTCCAACTTTGTAATCTATAAACTTGGTTTACCATACTGAATAATATCGTGAATTTATTAAGGTGTTATTTATTCTAACTTGGTATCTATATACTTGGTTTACCATAACTGAATAATTATCGCACTTAATTAGGTTGTTTTTTATTCCAACTTGGTATCTATATACTCTGGTTTTACCATACAGGAATAATTATCGCACTTTAATTTAGGTGTATTTATTCCAAATTGGTATTTTATATACATTTGGTTTTATCCATACCTGAATAATATCGCACTCTAATAGGAGTTATTTATTCTAACTTGGTATCTATATACTTGGTTTTACCATACTGAATAATATGCATTTATTAGGTGTTATTTATTTTACAACTTGTTATCTTTTATACTTGGTTTACCATACTGAATAAATATCGCACGTTATTAGGCGCTAATTTATTCCAACTCTGGTATCTATATACTTGGTTTACCATATTGAATTATATCGCACTTTATTAGGTGTTATTTATTCCAACTTGGTATCTATATAACTTGGTTTACCATACTGAATATTAATCGCACTTTATTAGGTGCTATTTATTACTAACTTGGTATCTATATAATTGGTTTACCTTACTGAATAATTTCGCACTTTATTAGGTGCTATTTATTCTAACTTGGTATCTATATACTTGGTTTACCAGACTGAATAATATTGTACTTTTTAGGTGCTATTTATTCCAACTTGGTATCTATATAATTGGTTTACCGTACTGAATAAGTTCGTATTTTTTTTAGGTGTTATTTTTTCCAACTTGGTATCTATATACTTGATTTACCATACTGAATAATATCGCACTTTATTAGGTGTTATTTTATTCTAACTTGGTATCTATATACTTGGTTTACCATACTGAATAATATCGCACTTTAGTAGATGCTATTTATTCCAACTTGGTATCTATATACGTGGTTTACCATACTTAATGTTTTTTATGGAAATCGAATATTATAAATAGTTTATCATGAAAATAAAATAAAATCTAACAGCCTTGCTCTTATATTAAAAAAAAAAAATATCCTAGATATTCATTAAAATGTTTAGTACCATTTCATAAAACCTACTCTTGAAAAATTTACATGAATAGATACCACCATCTGTACAGACAATTTTCCTAATGAAAGGACAACTAAAAATTACTTTCTATTATAAATAATTCACTAATACCAGAAAAAATTTAGATAGCCTGGTTAGTTTTATACATACTAAACTCAAATTACAACCTATTATTTATATTTGAAAGATATAATCACTATATTCTGTATTATTAGTATTAGTGTAATTAGTGGTATAAATTAATTCACATTATAAAGAACAGATGCTGAACTTCCCTAAATAAAACTTGTTAATTCTACAAGAGACCACACAGCGCTGCTACCTGGCGGGTATTTTAGCAAACTATCTGCAACTAAATGTACACACCGAATCACTATCTAACCGAACTTTGGAATAATATTTTCTTAAAAGCGTATTTTTTTACGAATGTATTTATTTAATAAAAAGTTAATAAACCAGACATAACAAACCAAGCTTTGCTTTAAGAATCTAAACTGTAGATTATGTTAGTTTCTGATACTGGATAAATACAAACCGATATTTTTGCTGTCGTTAGGTAGGTAAAGATACAAATGAATTTAAAATACAAAAAACATATAACAGTGTATTCTTTTCCGTTTTCATTTTATTAGTTAGCACCTTAGTGTTACGAGGAGGCCACAACTTTTTTGAATAATTTTTCTTACCGGGGACTAAAACAATATATTATTGTAGGCTTTATTTGACCTAAACTTTGAAATGTACATATCATTATGCCGACCAATTCTTTTTTCTACTTTACAAAAGGAAATGATGTCAGCGAGGAGGAGGCCTAACTGACCCTATGTACTATTTGTTATTAGGCTATACAAATAGATAATAATAATAATCTCTTTATTGCATTTAACACTTTCTGAAATTGTATCGCAATCGCCAACTTTAATACATTTTGTACAAAAAAAACCATGTAAACGTTTTGTAGCAGTCAGACATATATTTTATAAATTCATACAGACACATCCACTTCCGACTTTAGATCTAGAGTTTTTTCTTGGTTTCTTAAATTCTCAGCGGCCTATTATGAATTCTTCAACAGGGTAAAACGCTTTATACAGCAAAAGGTTCTTGATCCGAATTTTGAATTGATTTGTGAATTTAGTACACTTTCAATGGACCTGTTTATTAGATGATTTCAATTATGAGGTAAATACATAAGTACGTTTTAGAGGTGTAAAAACTTGACGAGTAATCAGATAATCTAAGCTTGAAATTAGGTATCTCATGGGAAAAACATCCATATAGATAGTATCTAAATTCAGGTCAGATCACATAAGCGCTTGAAAATATTAACTTTAATTTAGTAATACTAATAACATATTTCTGATATTCAAATACAAACCTACTTAAATAACGTAATAATATGTAAGCGAATAGGGACAGAGTGACCTTCTTGTCACCGATAGCTTTTCCTTCTGGGCGGAAGAAAACCAGAGAACCTATCTTTATAAAGACATGTAAGTTATACAGTAAGTTTAATAAAATATGTTACATCTAATAATGTATTATTTTCAGGTTCCTGGGTGGGAAACACTCGACAAATCAATAATTAGTCTTTATAATAATGTTAAAGTGTTTATTACTTTACATTCGCCTTGCATTTTTTCTTTCGTGTCACGTTTTTTTTGTGAGGTATAGAAAAACTCAGTGAGCATATTTAAAAAATAAAAATGGATAAAAAAGAGCTTGTAACTAGCAATAGCCATAGATTTATGCATAGCTATAAGGTTATTTGCAAATCTTATAATAGTTTTCATGTAGATTAATAATTTAAATCTTCCGTCCTTATAACAATATATCCAACAATATACGTGTTAGTAAACATGCAAGTACACGGTTAAATTAATTTAATGTTTCTGTAGGTTAAAACATATACGGTCAAAAAACACTGTTTTTAAAATTAGAATATGGCATGTAATATCACGTATCCTGAATAGGCATGAGAGGAAATACTTACTATGGTGTCCTTTTCTTCTAATCTGATGACTGACTGCAGCAAACTTTTGCTGTTTTTGGATTTATTTGAAAGAAACCTATATACCCGTTGTATATATAACTTCTTTTGAGTTTATGAATAACTCCAAAATGATTCGGCTAACTTTTTAACTGATTAATTTTCAGGTTCTAACTTGTAATGAGATGTTTTAAATCTACTGTTTGTAGGATTTCTATCTTTTGCCTATATACAATTTACCTTCTTGAAGCGGTATTTGAGTTATATTTTATTCCATTGTAAAGTATTGGCAAAATTATCTTTGGTTTCTTGTGTGTAATGCAAAAAACTTCATAGACTAAAGTTTACAAGTAAATAACAAATATTGTAAGTTGTTAAAAGAAATTCCCCTCAGTATAAACTTACAAAAGTAATCGTTGTCAAACATTTTGCTTTAACTTATTGTAATCGGCTAGTAAAAATAAAGAGTTGTTCAGTTGGAAAAATTAAGTCCATCTTAACTGTAAATGTATTTTAAAACAAAGTCTTTTTAAGTATATGAACTTTACAAACTAAAAGGACTAAAAGGAATATGTATTACAATTCTACAAACTTGTTTATACTTAGTACATTATCGGTAATAAAAAATATTGTTTTGTACATTGTAATTGTAATAATTGTAAGGAATATAGATATCCGCCTTCCAATCTGTTATTTGCTTTGGAACCAATAAATATAATCTTTTTTCCTACAAGTTAAATAAATAAAATAAAGTGTTTCACTAAGTCATCATATTATACATATATTTCATTCTTAAATGAGTGAAATTGGAATAATTTTACAGGAATATAGCTACTGATTTCTTTTCAGCTGACAAACCTTTTAGCGTAGGTCACACACTCAATACACTACCACAGTGAGTGCTACTACCTGGCGGCGTTCAATGCAAGCTTCCGCTTCTAGACGTAAACTCAGAACTACTGTACCTAGTATCGATTAATGCTTCAATAAACAAACACAGATATTATTTCTAAAGTTATTTAATAATAAACTGTTGATGATCTCTTTAAAAACATAATTACTAAATTAATGAATGGTCCAATATTGATTTTTTTCTTTAGAGTTTTAATAAGTCCGAATTTAACGATATTACAATAATTTCTCTTGGTCTATCTTTTTTCGTCTTTTGTCCAGATATAATATCTGAAATGTTTGGTGCGAGTTATGAGACACACTCTGTAATGTTAAGAAATGGTATAATGTAATATTTATGTAGCAACAAGTGGGATAAATCCTATAAAGAATAAAATGTATCAGAACTGTTATCACTAAAATAAGGATACCATCGAAAAAGAAGAACTTTAAACAGAGCTGGACCTTAAATAGGGAGTTCCCACTTGAGAACGCACCTTTCTGATGAATTGAGAAAACTTCTTGTCAATGGTTCGTACTCCGTTTAGGCGTTACACTGTAATGTGCGATAGTAAACTGTCAATGTCAAACAGCTAATGGTGTCTAATAAGAGATACGCCATGGCAATACAAGACATAATTAAAAGAATTCAGTTTTATTGTAACGGATTAAATTGCTCTTACCTGGAACATAAATTCTGCATAAAAATTACATTTATGTTCAAATTTTGAATCCCACAGTATATTTGATATAATTATTTTACAATAACATTCTCAAAGCAGAACTGAGATTTCGATGTAAAAACACATATAGCTATAAGTGAGATATGAGATAATGTAAATGGTAATCACCGTTATTCATGTTGAAATAAAATTACATTACGAATTGTTTTCTGTCCACACTGTAATTTTAAAACTTAGTTGGTACACTAAAGGCCCTCTAATTATATAGTAATTTTCTTCTATTTCACTACACTCCTTTGCAGCCTTAATATTAGTAATTGTTAGCATCACTAAAACATAACCTTTTACTAATAGCTTACGTTTTCTATCATTACCATAGCAAAATCTAGGTTCGGATTTAGATACTGAATTAAATCACCATAACCTTAATAAACACTCATAGCTCAAGTAGACACCTTATAAAAAATAATGTAAAATAACAAATCATTTATATATTTTGTAAATAATTGACCGAAACACATTTACATCAATCACTTCCACGAAAAAGTAATTTTATAAAAAGTTTATACTAAATGCCTACTGTGGCGATATATGGGCATATATAACACTTATAACCATTTTGATTATGTTTCTGTATGTGATGGTTATATATTCTTCGTACGAAATGGTGAATACTATCTCACGATTAGCAGGTAATGATTATTAACTGCAAGGATATAATATGTACAGATATGTCCGTTATAAACATTTGATAATTTTTCTGTTTCTGATGGTTGTATATTCCTCGTACGAAATGGTGAATACTATCTCACGATTAGCAGGTAATGATTATTAACTGCGAGGATATAATATGTACAGATATGTCCGTTATAAACATTTGATAATTTTTCTGTTTCTGATGGTTGTATATTCCTCGTACGAAATGGTGAATACTATCTCACGATTAGCAGGTAATGATTATTAACTGCGAGGATATAATATGTACAGAATATGTCCGTTATAAACATTTGATAATTTTTCTGTTTCTGATGGTTGTATATTCCTCGTACGAAATGGTGAATACTATCTCACGATTAGCAAGGTAATGATTATTAACTGCGAGGATATAATATGTACAGATATGTCCCGTTATAAACATTTGATAATTTTTCTGTTTCTGATGGTTGTATATTCCTCGTACGAAAATGGTGAATACTATCTCACGATTAGCAGGTAATGATTATTAACTGCGACGATATAATATGTACAGATATGTCCGTTATAAACATTTGATAATTTTTCTGTTTCTGATGGTTTATATATTCCTCGACGAAATGGTGAATACTATCTCACGATTAGCAGGTAATGATTATTAACTGCGAGGATATAATATGTACAGATATGTCCGTTATAAAACATTTGATAATTTTTCTGTTTCTGATGGTTGTATATTCCTCGTACGAAATGGTGAATACTATCTCACGATTAGCAGGTAATGATTATTAACTGCAAGGATATAATATGTACAGATATGTCCGTTATAAACATTTGAATAATTTTTTCTGTTTCTGATGGTTGTATATTCCTCGTACGAAATGGTGAATACTATCTCACGATTAGCAGGTAATGATTATTAACTGCAAGGATATAATATGTACAGATATGTCCGTTATAAACATTTGATAATTTTTCTGTTTCTGATGGTTGTATATTCCTCGTACGAAATGGTTGAATACTATCTCACGATTAGCAGGTAATGATTATTAACTGCGAGGATATAATATGTACAGATATGTCCGTTATAAACATTTGATAATTTTTTCTGTTTCTGATGGTTGTATATTCCTCGTACGAAATGGTGAATACTATCTCACGATTAGCAGGTAATGATTATTAACTGCGAGGATATAATATGTACAGATATGTCCGTTATAAACATTTGATAATTTTTCTGTTTTCTGATGGTTGTATATTCCTCGTACGAAATGGTGAATACTATCTCACGATTAGCAGGTAATGATTATTAACTGCGAGGATATAATATGTACAGATATGTCCGTTATAAACATTTGATAATTTTTCTGTTTCTGATGGTTGTATATTCCTCGTACGAAATGGTGAATACTATCTCACGATTACGCAGGTAATGATTATTAACTGCGACGATATTAATATGTACAGATATGTCCGTTATAAACATTTGATAATTTTTCTGTTTCTGATGGTTATATATTCCTCGACGAAATGGTGAATACTATCTCACGATTAGCAGGTAATGATTATTAACTGCGAGGATATAATATGTACAGATATGTCCGTTATAAACATTTGATAATTTTTCTGTTTCTGATGGTTGTATATTCCTCGTACGAAATGGTGAATACTATCTCACGATTAGCAGGTAATGATTATTAACTGCGAGGATATAATATGTACAAATATGTCCGTAATAAAACATTTGATAATTTTTTCTGTTTTCTGATGGTTATATATTCCTCGTACGAAATGGTGAATACTATCTCACGATTAGCAGGTAATGATTATTAACTGCGAGGATATAATATGTACAGATATGTCCGTTTATAAACATTTGATAATTTTTCTGTTTCTGATGGTTGTATATTCCTCGTACGAAATGGTGAATACTATCTCACGATTAGCAGGTAATGATTATTAACTGCGAGGATATAATATGTACACATATGTCCGTTATAAACATTTGATAATTTTTCTGTTTCTGATGGTTTATATATTCCTCGTACGAAATGGTGAATACTATCTCACGATTAGCAGGTAATGATTATTAACTGCGAGTATATAATATGTACAGATATGTCCGTTATAAACATTTGATAATTTTTTTCTGTTTTCTGATGGTTATATATTCCTCGTACGAAATGGTGAATACTATCTCACGATTAGCAGGTAATGATTATTAACTGCGAGGATATAATATGTACAGATATGTCCGTTATAAAACATTTGATAATTTTTTCTGTTTCTGATGGTTTATATATTCCTCGTACGAAATGGTGAATACTATCTCACGATTAGCAGGTAATGATTATTAAACTGCGAGGATATAATATGTACAGATATGTCCGTTATAAACATTTGATAATTTTTCTGTTTCTGATGGTTATATATTCCTCGTACGAAATGGTGAATACTATCTCACGATTAGCAGGTAATGATTATTAACTGCGAGGATATAATATGTACAGATATGTCCGTTATAAACATTTGATAATTTTTTTCTGTTTCTGATGGTTATATATTCCTCGTACGAAATGGTGAATACTATCTCACGATTAGCAGGTAATGATTATTAACTGCGAGTATATAATATGTACAGATATGTCCGTTATAAACATTTGATAATTTTTTCTGTTTCTGATGGTTATATATTCCTCGTACGAAATGGTGAATACTATCTCACGATTAGCAGGTAATGATTATTAACTGCGAGGATATAATATGTACAGATATGTCCGTTTATAAACATTTGATAATTTTTCTGTTTCTGATGGTTGTATATTCCTCGTACGAAATGGTGAATACTATCTCACGATTAGCAGGTAATGATTATTAACTGCGAGGATATAATATGTACAGATATGTCCCGTTATAAACATTTGATAATTTTTCTGTTTCTGATGGTTATATATTCCTCGTACGAAATGGTGAATACTATCTCACGATTAGCAGGTAATGATTATTAACTGCGAGGATATAATATGTACAGATATGTCCGTTATAAACATTTGATAATTTTTCTGTTTCTGATGGTTATATATTCCTCGTACGAAATGGTGAATACTATCTCACGATTAGCAGGTAATGATTATTAACTGCGAGGAATATAATATGTACAGATATGTCCGTTATAAACATTTGATAATTTTTCTGTTTCTGATGGTTATATATTCCTCGTACGAAATGGTGAATACTATCTCACGATTAGCAGGTAATGATTATTAACTGCGAGGATATAATATGTACAGATATGTCCGTTATAAACATTTGATAAATTTTTTCTGTTTCTGATGGTTTGTATCTCCACGTAAAGACATTATGGATACGTAATATATATGCATACGTTTTTTATAATGTAAAAAATACTGTTATTCTGGTGTTAGTATTTTGGTTGATTTCCTTTCTTTCTGAATATTAGACAATAAGAAAGATTTAAATGTATTTCATTTTAACTCTTCGTAACTAAAGTGCCATGTGATATTTTTTTTGATTATGCACAATATGTTTTTTATTTTATATCTTTTAATGTCCTAAGAAGAAATAGGGCTTTTATATTAAAAAGAATTGAAAGTAATGCAACTGTTCTTCAATATTTTAAGCGTCAATAATGGACGCTTTGGCTGTAGTAAATTTTATACTTATTATAAGATTACAAACACAATATTATTCTTGTGCATGTGATGTTACATTATTTCATTTACTCTCTCCTTCCACGGTAGTAAAAAAATAAACCACGAGCATTACAGATATATAACAAAGTTTAATAACATTTGGCAACTATGATAGTACGAACCAGAGGAAACCCTCAAAAAGCTTGTCCTGTGGCCAGGATTGACGAATTGCAAATTTTCCCCAGCTTTTGGTGCACTTTATTATGTATTTAAGGAAATAGGGATTAACTAGTACTATGGATACTCGCTACTAACAACAAGAAATTATTATATTCTGGTAATTCTAATTAAGCTAATCTTTCCTCCGTGCTGCACTCAGCGAAACAGCGTGAAGAAAATATTTGCGTACATACTTTGTGTACTTTCCATCAGCTTTAGAATACTACATGGATCCATGAGACGTATTATACTAGAGAATTAAGTACACCCTACTAAAAGAGTTGTAATAGTAAAACACACACCGATTCTACGGCATGGGATTAAACTATTATCACTTTCAATTTGTATTAATTGCAAAGTACACAATTCCAACAGCCTAGTCGGAAATACAAACAAAATACGAATATTGTATTTACATTGCAGCTGGTCCATTATTAAAGTCCTGTTTCAGAGTATAAGGTAAACATGAAGATCGGCCTCATGACGTAATGCTTTACCCAAATATAGTTTACTAGCCTCGGTGGTTATTCAGAATAAATAATTCTTACGGTATATTATCTGACGTTGGATTCATATTGCAGCTAGCATTGTGAAATTTGTGAAACCAAGGACCTCGTGGCTAGCCTCAGGATCACAATTGAGGTTCTTGAGGCGGAAATTCGATGTTTGAGGGGGAAGAAGATGGAGAAATGCGGGTGTGACAGAGGGCAGCCGCCCGAGTGGACAGTGGTAAACCACAGCCGAAAACACCTTCCCAGTCAAAACGGAGAATAGGTATCTGTCCTCAGAGCGCCATCATCCCAACCGCCTGCAGCCAGCGCTGCTGAGACGCCGTCAACCGGACCTCAGAAGACTGCATCTGCGCCACCACTCTCCACCCACCCTGCCACCTTGACAGCCGCAGCCCAGCCCCACGTCTTGCCCTTCGACTCATTCGCGGAGTCGGTTAAAAGCGGCCTGCCAAACTCGTCTCCGGTGAAAAATCCACAAAAAAAACTGTCCCATCCTCAAGTCTTGTGCAAATAACATAAATTATTTATCAGAACTAGGGAATCACCAATCAATCAATCACAAAAATCAAATTCACAAAATTCAAAATTCAACCCTTGTTTTTTCAGTGGTGCACCAGAATGCGCAGTCTGCCACAAAATAAAATAGACGAGCTGACACACTCATGGCAGAAGAGCTGCACCCCGACATATTCGTTGTTTCTGAACATGGCTTCACGGCTGACACTGTCGCTATGTTCAGAATCAACAATTACGAATTGGCTAACTCTTTTCACCGAACAAATTTCAAAGGGGGTGGTGTGGCAATATTTGTCAATCCTCAATTGAATTTCCAGCCCTTCAGGGTGGATTATAGCTGTGATCTTAACTTTGAAGTGGCTGGAATAAAAATTGATCAAAATTCCGTTGGAAAAATTGTAGTAATTGGCTTATACAGATCCCCAAATGGGTGCAGCACAACCTTTTTTGAAAACCTTGAAATCCTCCTAAATTTGGTTCAGTTCAAAATCATTGAAGTTCATTATCGTTGGTGACTTCAATATCGACGCGATGGATCGCACCAACCCCCTGACCCAGCGGTTTCGCGATATTCTTGCTTCTTTCGGTTTAAACTGGTCCGTGAACTCACCAACAAGAGTGACCGCCACATCGAGCACAGCCATCGACAACGTCATCACAAATGTTCCTGATGTTTCGGTCTCTGTAATGGACGCGGCCATCTCTGACCACTTCGCGCAGGAAGCCATTTTCACAAAATCCAAACAAAAATCTGAACCTCCCGCCATGAAAACAAAACGAGATTTAAAAGCTGCAAATGTAAATCTTTTTCAAAAAATATCTCGAGAAAGAATCATGGTCTTTCTTGGATTCTTTTGTCCGAGTAGAGGACGCCTTCAACGCGTTTCTTCTTGGCAAAGTAATTTTCATTTTAAACATCACTTGCCCGTTCAAAAATTTCAAAGAGCGTATCAAAGAGGGCAAGAATACCTGGATTACCCAGGATATTCTTGAACTAAGAGAAAGGCTCATGTTTTACCATTCGATATATGTCAAGACTGAAAATGAAGAGTTAAAAAACTTTTTTTCGCAATTACAAACAAAATTATCGAAAAGAAATAAAGAAAGCCAAGGCACGAGACGTCGAAGACCAATTACAACAATCAGAAAACTTTTCAAAAAGCGCGTGGAACATCATTAATAGCAGCAAAAATCAACCACAATTTTCCAAATTCTCGGTTCCGACACTAAAAACAATAAATGACACAATTGACGATCCCTTTAAAGTGGCAAGTGAATTTAACACATTTTTCTCGACCGTAGCTGAACCAAATAACTCGTTTATCTTGGACACAGCTCTCGCGAAGAGCCATTGACGGGACCGGTCTCATCTATGGTTTCTTTTTCCTGTAGGTGAGGCTGAGGTGGCCCGTATCGTGCAAGATCTGAGACCAAAAAAGTCTTGCGACATCAACGGTAATCAAAAGGTGCTTCAAGCACTTCTTGACACCAATCACAAAATTGATTAATCTCTCTTTTGCACAAGGCGTTTTCCCCTCTGCATTGAAAACAGCCAAAGTTCATTCCAATTTTCAAGAAAGACGACCCTTGCATCTCAAGCAATTATCGTCCGATTTCCATCCTCCCTGTTTTCAGCAAAAAGTTTTGAAAAAGCATTTCTCAAACAATTCGAAAAATTTTTGAACCGTTATGAAATTCTTTTGTCCCGAACAATTCGGGTTCAGGAAAAACAAATCGAACAATCGATGCTGTAACGGATCTCATTCACAATGTTGTCGATGGCCTGGAAAGGAGAGAAACATGTGCTAAGCATATTCCTCGACCTTTCCAAAGCTTTTGACTGTGTGCATCATGCAAAACTGATGCACCAGTTGAGTACAAGTGGTATTCGGGGTCTGCCGCACGACTGGCTCTCGTCTTATCTTCAGGATAGAGAGCAGTGCGTACAGATCGCGAATGCCATGTCAAGCAAAGTGAAAATGCCCTATGGTGTCCCTCAGGGATCAATATTAGGGCCAGTCCTTTTCATAATTTACGTCAATAGGTTGACGTCATCAATCCAGAATGGAAAGGTGACTCAATACGCTGACGACACGACTCTCTGCATCAGATCAAAATCAAAACACGATCTCGAAGTGAAGGCATTTATTGAGTTGAATTCATGCATCGAGCATTTCTCAAAACTCAATCTGAAAAACAAACGGCTCGAAATCAAACGTCATGAATTTTTGCCTCCGGCAGCAACAAGACCAAGAACTACGGCCTGCAGTGATGGTGGTGGACGATGTTCTTTCTTGATGAAGCTGAATCCATCCATTAAGTTCCTTGGAATGCACCTTGACCGAGGACTGACATGGGACGATCACATTGAAAAGGTTTGCTCCAAGGTTGCCTCGGGCATTTTTGTCCTGCGCAATCTTGCAAAATTTTGTTCTTTGGATGTATTGAAAACGGCAATATTTTTGGCCTGATACATCCACATTTGACTTAACGGCTTGAGACTGTGGGGCAGCTGTTCTAAGTACAAATTCGAAAGAGTATTTAGAACTCAAAAGAAAGCTGTCAGAATTCTTTCAAAATTGAACCCCAGAGAGTCGTGTAAAGATTCCTTTAGGGAGCTTGGATTGCTGACTTTACCCTGCCTCTATATTCTCGATGTCGCCCTGTACTGTAGACTCAAATGTGAGTTGCTGCAGGGTAGGGATGTCCATCAGTACGAGACTAGAGGCAGGGACAACTTTAGAACCGAACAACACAGAACAATTGCTTTTGAACACTTGCCGTCACAAGTTGGTGTCAGAATAATCAATAGGCTCCCTGAAGTTATCAAACAACTCGATGATCCAAAAAAATTCAAAAGCTCGTCTAAAACACCTCCTGGTATCAAAGGCATTTTATTCTGTTGATGAGTTCATGATGGGCCGCTGGGATGAAAATTTTGAAAATTAAGAGCAACGAGAAAAATCCCTGGTTCTGATTATTGCCTTTCATTAAATAATAATTTTAGTTGACAAATCATCAAATAACTGATGTATTTTTTGTACCATTACTGACGCTTGCAATGCAATTGTTGTAAAATTGTTTTTATGCAATAAAGGAATATTATTATTATTGTACGTCATATAAATGATACATGAGTCTTAAATAAAGAATAAAAGGTAAACAGTGAGATCGGCCTCATAACTTAATGTATCAATAATATAGTTACTAGCGTCGGTGGGTATACAGAACAAATAATCCTTACGGCGTGTTACCAGAAATTGTATTTACAGTGTAGCAGGCCCATAGTAGGTCATCATAAATGATACACGAGTCTTGCTGCAGAGTATTAGGTTAACAAGTAGATCAGCCTCATGACGTAATGTTTCAGCAATGTAGTTGCTGGTCTCAGTGGGAATACAGAGTCAACATTTAGAGCCAACGTTAGAGGACTAAACCTCTCCATACGCCACAGTCTACACCGTACATAATCTACCATTCCGTTCATATTTGCGCATTACTGATTCTACATTAAAGTAGAGGCTACAGATAATACATCAAATGTGCAAATTGAACCGTTAACATTTAAACTGTACAACTTCAAGAAACAACTTATATCTCATAATTGTTACATATATGGCACTACTGGCTTGCGTAAGCTTATTTTTTAAGTGTTCATGCTTGCTTACGAGTATTTGTTGTCGGATTTTTTAAATGGAAAGTACCGTTGAAATTGTTATAAAATTATAGTATAATATAGGAATATATATATAGTAACAAAATGCCTTATTAAAGAAATATATATATATATATATATATATATATATATTTCTTTAATAGTAACAAAATGCGTATCCACCTATATACTCTAACCCTTAAGATGTTTCAGACACTTTTTTGTAAACACTCTGAATATATACAGGTCTGAAAGGCATAGTTATACAAAAGTGTAACTAAGATGAGTCTTATAAAGTCTTTACGTATAATGTTAAAGTTATATACTGATTTTGTATGTTATATCTCTATGACAGTACTGACTAAGCACTTCATACTTAATACTTCCAAAAATGTACAGTGAAAAGTACTCGTAGTTATATCAGTAGTAAGTTTTTAGTTTACTGAAACGTTTAAATTTTATGACTGGATATTTTCTTACTCTTTGCTGACCAGCGGATGCAGAAGAGTGTGAAATAAGAAGTGTCGTTACTATCAAGCTTACTATATCCTTTCGAAGACTATAGATGTTAAGTAATATAAAATAAATAAAACATTTTAATTCTATTTAATGTATAACGTTTATACTTTTTATCCATTGTTATTCATAATTATAGTTTGTCATCTGTTACTTGTTTTTTATTGTTTGTTGTTGTTGTTTTTATTGTATATTGTTTGGCCCTTGGAATAAAATAAAAGATTTTAGAAATAGAAATGAAATAGTGGTTAATTTTTTTACAAACGGTTATGCTGGAGTAAAGCAATGTTTTACACAGAACAGTTGATTACATTACACAAATTCTCTCACATCGTTACAACTCCGTTAAGAGTGGGAAGGGTTGATTCAAATAGAATGTAGAGTTCCGCTTTGGTGCAGCGACTGAGACCGGACGATGTCGCAGACTAGGCTGTTGGAATTTGTTGTCATCTCAGGAACCAGAAGAATTTGTGAAAGAGCCGGCGAGAGAATGAAAAGGGGGAGAGATTATTGTAGGAGGGACAGTAGTGAGATGGGTGAAATGGAGAGGAATAGGAGTGAGATTGTGAGCGATGGGAAAGAGAAGCGTTGAAGAAAAGAGGAATACAGGGGATATGGAGAGGGAGAACCCATTATATTTTTATATAAATAAATAAATAAATAAGGCCTTTATTCTTCAGCGGATTTCAGTTTACAATCTGTTTTACAAATCGACTCACGTCAAACTAATCATAACAGTACAATTCGTATTTTACAACTGTGACACCCAAATATTGCGTGGTGGTAATTTACATAGAAAATTCATACTTAAACAACAATACATCATTAAGGTACCTATACAGTTTTAACTTCCTTTTTGAAAGTTTTAACAGACAAAGTCTTTATAACTGGTGGTAAGGCATTGTACTCCTGGGGCCCAAAGTACGAGAAGAACCTTTTTGTAGCCTCCAACCGCACACGCGGTAGTTGCAGCTTGTCGTCCTGTCGAGTGTGCCGTTCTCTTAGAGTCGCTCGCGCCACTAGTTTCCGTCTCAGGTAAGAGGGTTTCACCAGTTACCAAAACCTTATGCACCAATGTCACAGTTTGGAGCCTACAAATATCTTGAACAGAGTGTAAATTTGCTCTTTTGCGATAAGGTGAGATGTGGTCAAATTTTTTTAGATTATAAACAAACCTCAGCGCACTGTTCTGTATCCGTGCAAGGATGACATTTGCCTCTTGAGTTAAGCAGCTACCAAACACTGGAAGGGCGTAATATATTGATGGAAATACCAGAGAATTTACAATATGCAGCTTTGAAAGCACTGGAATTAACGCTCTGTATCTATTCAAAACTCTCAATTTACACATTGCACGTTGAGAAATCAATTCAACATGTTTAAGAAAGTTTAGCTGAATGTCAATTATAACTCCCAGGACTTTAACAAAAACACGATCCTCCAAACAAATACCCTCAACAGAAACAGAGAGAATACTCCTGTTCATGGTCTCTTTAATGGATGGTGAGCAAAAATGCACCACAGAACACTTATCTGCATTCAACTTTAGGCCATGTCCCTCCGACCACTCTTTAAACCCTACGCAGATCAGCATTGAAACACTGCACCGCTTCATGGACACCTGGAGGGGGATATGTTAGAAGCATCTGAGAGTCATCCGCATAGAAGTAGAGTGAACACGAGGACAATGCAAGTTCAAGATCAGCAGTATATAAAATGAACATAACAGGCCCTAAACATGACCCTTGAGGAATTCCTGTATCCTTCGACAGCGAGGAAGAGCAGTTTTTCTTTTACCTTCGTCACCTGACTCCGTCCGCTCAAATATGAGCCAAACCATTTTATAGCGATTTCTTTAAACCTATAGAAATTTTAATTTGGCAAGAAACAGTTCATAATTCACTGAGTCGAACGCTTCAGAGAAATCAAGCGTCGCCAAAATACTTCCAAAACCTTTATCTTTCGCTACATGCAGCTCATCCATAATGTTTATCAAGGCGGAGGTAGTGCTGAAAGACTTCCTAAAACCAGACTGATGTACAGGAAGAATATTTTCAGCCTCAATGAAAGCTGTCAACTGATTCACCACTACCTTCTCAAGGATTTTTGACATGGCCGGAAGGATCGATATCGGCCTAAATTGGGAAATCACACTTGGATTCTTTATTTTGGGTATGGGCGTGACAAGACTTTGCTTCCAGCATGATGGAAAACACCCAGAAGCAAGGGACAGGTTAACCAAATGCGTAATAGCTCCCAAGCAATATGGGCTCATGGCTTTCACTAGCCTGATAGATATTCCATCAGTCCCCACAGCCACTGACGTAATGTTATTCATTATGCATTTGATCTCACCCTCAGTAACTGGCACAAAATTGAAACCATGCGCTAGATCCTCACAAACATTGTTTTCTGTAGAAATTCAGTTTCTCGAGGCTAATCCCGCTTCCACCACCCATAATAGTACAGTTAATCAAATAATTGATATGTTATAAAAATATATGTAGAATAAGTTAATATTAAAACACAGTTATATTTATTTATTTAAAAAAGATAAACAATTATTTTTCTTAAAACTTGTATTTAGTAATTAAAAATAATACGATTGACAATGAGAAAACCTGTATTTATAACTATACTAAAAGAAATATACTTTAAAAGCATAAACCACACGTTGGTAGTTACAATATAATTGTAGTCTCTAGCTAAGTTTTCGTTCTCTTTGCACAAATTCCTGTCAGTCAAATCAATAATTTCATTGCATCTAATGTGATTTAATTGGTTGTGATAATTTCATCAGGAATTGCTGAGATATATTATTAAACTGGATCTGAAGACAGTGTTGCAGTGTCTGAAAGAAAGCAATGCCTGTGAATGGCTAATCAAGGAGTTTACTATAAAAGTTTCGGCTATTGCTATATAATATACGATAACTACATCTTATTTAAATAACAAATCCACTAATACTACCATCTCCTGCCGTATCAGCTGCAGAAATATTAAGAAATAGTAAGTACACACTACACAACAGAATGTAGAATCTCAATACTTCCCTCTATACATCTAGTAACGTCTTACAACCATTCCACAAATGGAGAGGTTTCTCCAGGGAAATATCAGTCTCGAGGCAGAGTACATCAGCATTGGAAATATAAAGAAAGGGCAAATACAGACTACGCAACAGAGTGTAGAATCTCAATGATTCCTTCTATACTGGAGTGAAGATTTACAAACATTCCCACAAATAGAGAGGTTTCTCCAGGGAAATATCTGTCTCAAGGCAGAGTACATCAGCAGTGGAAATATAAAGAAAGGGCAAGTACAAACCACACAATAGAATGTAGAATCTCAATAATTCCCTATAAACTGGAGTGAAGGTTTACAAATATTCCACAAATGGATAGGTTCCTCCAGGGAAATATCGGTCTCAAGGCAGAGTACATCAGCAGTGGAAATATAAAGAAAGGGCAGTACAAACCACATAATAGAATGTAGAATCTCAATAATTCCCTCTATACTGGAGTGAAGGTTTACAAATATTCCACAAAGGGAGAGGTTTCTCCAGGGAATTATCGGTCTCGAGGCAGATTACATCAGCATTGGAAATATAAAGAAAGGGCAAATACAGACTACACAACAGAGTGTAGAATCTCAATGATTCCTTCTATACTGGAGTGAAGGTTTACAAACATTCTACAAATGGAGAGGTTTCTCCAGGGAAATATCTGTCACAAGGCAGAGTACATCAGCAGTGGAAATATAAAGAAACGCTGGAAAACTTTCTCTAGGAAATTACACATAAACTCTCAAAATATTAAGGTACATATTACGTAAGAGAAGCTTTCGTCAACGTAGGTGATTTGAATTTAAAAATTAGAGGCTTTATATATTACAAAATATGTTTTTAATATATAACAGGCGATTGTACTTTACTTCGGTGTCCACTCAATTATTTGGAATAAATATTTTTTAAATATGTAACCTTAATTAAAAAAATCTTTTTATAAGTACTAGATTCAATTTTAAAAACAACAATGTACAAAAGCAAAAATTGTTGATCATATTTGCTCCTTTACTTAAAATTTGAAACGAAGTTTAAACTTAAAATCGTTTACAATAATAGTATGTCTTCACTTCTCCACGTAATCGGATCTGTAAATCTGACCTAAATAGAACTTCAGATGGATCTGAAATCTGATTTTGTAAGTTTCCGTGAACTTCTGGCTCTAACTCACCAAAGAGATTAAAAAATAAATATTGTTAAGTAGCCTAGTCATAGAGTTAGGCAATTAGTAATTAATATTTTAAGGAATTATTTAAAAAAATTTAATGTATGTGACTAAGATTATTCTAAGGCAGTCCAATTTAAGGAAATTATATTCAAGAGTTACTCTGAACGGTTTTTCTCACTAAAACACTAGCAAGTTTTTAATATATTTTCTTTATATTAGTTCAAACTCATAGCATGGATTTTAAGGGTGTGATTTATGTATATAAAGTTAGATATATTTTTACATGTAAATTATGTGTTTCATAAGAACTTTTCTAGTTATTTGTTCCTTTATTGAAACATTTTTGTTGTATTTAAAACGTAGCAAATGTGGTGAATAAATCTTTGCTTCAGAATATATATTTTTCTTAAGATCAATATATATATATATATATATATATATATATATATATATATATATAAGTAGATATGAATATGGCGGTTCTAGCTCACTTTTGGGACAGACAGAAATTCCATACAAAATACTGTTTAAAGGACAATAAACGAATCTGTAAAATCAAACAGTAAGGCGGTTCTAGCTCACTTTTTGGGACAGTCAGAAAATCAACGTAAAATACTGTTTAAAGGACAATAAACTAATCTGTAACTCACGAATGAAAAATTAACCGAATCTATAGCTGTTTTACTGTTCATTGTAGGCTTCTAATTTCTAAGCTGTTTTAATGAAAAAATCCAGAAATCTTCGAAATCTTTATTCCACGAAGTTAATTGTAACACAGTCTTTATCTTTAATAGTCTTCTTTCCAGTAACAACCAAGTGTAATTTTTCATTTTTATTCAATTCTTTAATCTTTTTTTCATCCAAAACAGTCAAAAATCTGTTCGGTAAGTGTACTTTATAATCTTCCAACTCGGCAATTATTGTAAACCCGAATTTATCTTTCATTTTTCTCCAGATTCAAAATTTTGTATTTCTTATTTTCTTCTAATTCTATTAATTTCTTGTATTCTTTGAATGTTAAATCACCAACCTTATTCAACTCTTGTAACAGTGCCATTTACATAGAAAAAAATTAATACTTCTACACTTTTAAGGTGAAAAATCAAAACTATACTTCCAAAATACACACAAAAAACCGGGGTTTTGACCCTAAAAACGTGTTTTTAGGGTCAAAACCACAGCTCTTAAGGTGCATATATACTAGAGTTTTTTGAAAAATCCTGAAAATCTACTGAATTTCTCTAATTATTGCGAATTTTTTTAGCTTTAAAGTTGATAATGTGAACGATATTTCTCGAAAATTCTGTTGTAAATATATTAAAATCTTAATGAAAAATCTTGGAAAAGTTAAAGAAAAAAATATTGAAAAAATAGTATTATAGAATTTAAATTACCCCCTACAAACCAATATAGTAATAAAAGTACTTTTATTACTATAACTATACTATTTTTTCAATAATTTTAAGTCTTAGTTTACAGATTTTTCTATAATAAATAGAAGAATCTACAGCTGTTTTACTACAATTTGTGCTGATTTTGTGTCAAAAATCACCACTTCTCAAAATTTTAGTTTACAAATTTTTGCTCTTTAAATATGGAGCGGAAAAAGATAGAGTGCCCATACTGCAAAAAAGATGTTTTTTGAACATCATTTTACCCGACATTATAAGTCAAAGAATCATCTGAAAAATAAAGATATTTATGAAAAAGAATTAAATTATTTGAAGACTTGGGCTAAAGAGAATCAAATCGATGGTCACGAGAAGATGTATAATATAGAAAAATTGCGTGAACTAAAGAAAAATTTCAAAGTTGAAAAGAAAAATCTCAATCTATTTAAAGATGAAAAAATTCAATCAATCGCTGAGAAATTGTCCATTGAAACAAACGATAAAACTAAGTCTGAAATGATCGAAGAAATTGACAAAACTCTTAATGAGAAACCCGAAAATATCATTGATGTAGAAGTTTTATCCTCAATACACGGTCTTTTCAAGCAATACATTTTAACAAACTTGAACGATAATTCCATGTCAATTTACAAATATCTTTCTATTTTGCGTCTAGAAATTAAAAGTTTAATCGAAAAATTTCAAGAAAATGTTAAAAATAGTAAAGGATATCTCTCTTTGGAATGCGAATACGAAAGAACTTTAGTGAACGGTGAAACACAAACTTGCCCAATGTATTTTACTATAAAAGCAGACGAGATCTTTGACATAAACGACTTTTATTACTAAGCAATTTAATAAATTAACACATCGAGAACAGACAAATCATCCAAATCGAGGTTCTGGATGGACATTAAAACGCTGTAAACAACTGATTTTGAGCCTTAATAAACACGAATTTATGAACGCAGGATCATATATCGATTTACCAAAGAAAATCAAAGATAAGAAAGCTTGTATAAATATCAAAAATAAAGATGATTTCTGTTTTGTTTATTCTATCCGATGCGCTATTGAAAAACCCGAAAAGAATGCTGACAGAGCAAAGCAATACGAGAAATTTGTAAATGACGAGATATTTTCAGGTTTCGAGTATCCAATGTCCTTAAAAGATATACAATTATTTGAAAAACGAAGTCACAATTCCAAGTACAAATATCCAAAAAAATGTCTATAAATATCTACAGTTATGATGAGAAACTCAATATTGTTCCATTACAAATTTCTGAAAAATACGACGCTGAGTTAAACATTGACTTATTGTATGTTAAACAAGAAGACAAATCTCATTATGTTTTGATAACAGATTTAAATAAGCTCGTTTTCTCTCAGTTATCTAAGCATGAACACAAAAAATTTCTATGCAGAAGATGTTTAAGCCATTTCTACAAATCTGGAGATTTAACAGACCATTTAGAAATTTGTAAAAATCACGAAGTTTGTAAGCCAATTATGCCGTTTCCAGGTCAAACAACAACATTTATTAATTATCAAAAGAAATTTTCTCATCCTTACGTTATTTATATGGATTTTGAAAGCATATTAGAGAAGATTCCCACATGCAAAAACAATCCGCAAAAATCGATCACAACCAAGATTCAGAAGCACATTCCATATGGTTTTACTCTATACTTAGTGTCTAATGTGACCAATCGTATGTACAAGCCGATATGTTATCGAGCCAAAAATGAAGAAGATTTTGCCAAATGTTCCTGCAAAATTGTTTGAAGAACTTAATAAATTATCGAAATACATAGCTAAAAAGTATAATTCTAAGAATAAAATACCTATGAAATTGACCGAAGAAGAAGAAATTGCATATCAAAATTCAAATCTTTGCCATATTTGTGAATGTGAGGGTTTTGATAATCAAACAAGAAAAAAAGTACGAGATCATTGTCATTTAACAGGTAAATTTAGAGGTTCAGCTCATTTATCTTGTAACTTGAATCTCAAATTTCCTCAGAATATTCCAGTTTTCTGTCACAATATGTCATGTTACGACACTCATTTGTACATAAAAGAATTGGCTAAACAATATGGAAACGTTGATTTGATCGCAAACACCGATGAAAAATACATAAATTATTCAGTAAATTCAGGATATGGGTATGAGTTTGAAGATGATAAACCAAGAAAGTTCATCAAGTTTTCTTTCGTAGACACGTTCAGATTTATGGCATCGTCTATAGAAAAGTTAGCTAAAAATCTAAAGAGAGAAGACTTCAAACATACAAATCATTTTATACAAGATGGTCTGAACGCAATTCTAGATAGACAACCAAATGACGAAGAAGAAATCTTTAAAATTCTATCTGGAAAAGGCATATTTCCTTACGAATTTATCGACAGTATTGAAAAACTTGATTACACAGAAGAATTGAGAATTCAAGATTTCTATTCACTTTTGACAGATGAGAGCATATCTGAGAAAGATTTTCAACACTACTTAAATGTATGGAACAAATTAAAAGAGAAAAATCTAGGAAATTACTCTGATCTCTATAACATTCAAGATGTTCTATTGCTCGCTGATATCTTTGAAAATTTTAGGAATATTTGTTTGAATTGCTATAAACTTGATCCAGCACACTATCTAACAGCTCCCAGTCTTGCATGGGATGCTATGTTAAAATTAACGAATATAGAATTACAATTAATTAGTGATTATAATATGTATTTGATGATCGAAAAAGGTATTCGCGGAGGCATTTCTCAATGTATTAAACGATATGTGAAAGCAAATAACAAATATTTAAAAGATTTTGATAAGACAAAGCCTGAAAACTATTTGTTGTACGTCGATGCTAATAACCTTTATGGGTATGGGCCTAATGCAAAATTTACCATATAACGAAATCAAGTGGATGGATCCTAAAACGTATACAACAGCAGATTGGAAAGAAACAATTTTGGAACTCACTGGCGACGAAGATTATGGCTATATTCTCGAAGTCGATCTAGAATATCCGAAGAATTTACATGAAAATCATAAAGATTTGCCTCTTGCTCCAGAACATTATAACAACAAACTTTGCACAACTCTACTGGATAAAACTGAATATGTTGTTCATTCTAGAAATTTGAAATTCTATCTGGAACAAGGTATGATTTTTGAAACATGTGAATAGAGTTATTGCATTCGATCAGAAGCCTTTTATGAAAGATTACATTGATTTTAACACAAACATGAGAACCAAAGCTACAAGTGACTTTGAAAAGGACTTTTATAAGCTGATGAACAACTCAGTTTTTGGAAAATCTATGGAAAATGTGAGAAACAGATGTGATATTAGACTAGGAAATGAAGAATTTTCAATGAAACAGGCCAAGAAAACGAACTTCAAATGCTTTAAACATCTTTGACGACAACTGTATAGCGAGTCACATGTACAAACAAAAGGTTAAATTTAACAAACCGATTTACATAGGATTTTTCAGTTCTCGACCTCTCAAAATTGCTAATGTACGAGTTTTATTACAACAAATTAAAGAAGTTTGATCCAGATTTGAATCTGTGTTACATGGATACAGACAGTTATTTTCTAGAATTGAAACGAGATCCTTTTAAAATTATTAAAGAAAAATATAGATGACTTTGATACAAGTGATTATCCAAAAGATCATGAATGTTTCACGACTAAAAATAAGAAGGTAATAGGGAAATTCAAAGATGAGTTAAATAGCGAAGTTTTAGAAGAATTTTTGTGGTTTAAGGTCTAAGATGTACTCGTACAAATATCTAGATAAAAACCCAGTTAGGTGTAAAGGAATTAAGAGAAGCGTTGTAAATAAAACAATAAATATCGAAAACTTAAAGAGATGTTTGTTCGAAGATAAAGAAGAATTTAGGGAGATGACTGTAATAAAAAGCTATAAACATGAATTGTATACCATCACCATAAACAAGCTGGCACTGAACGCTAAAGATGATAAGAGAAATGTCCTAGAAAAATAAGATCGATACAGTACCGTATGGATATAAAGGCGAAGCAAAATCTAATATATTAGATGAGTTAAATAAACTTGGAAACTTTGACATGTAAATGGAAGATGATTTGATTCACTGCCACAAATGCAAGAAAAAAAACGAAAAATATAGATTCTAAAATCGTTCAAACTCAAAACGGGTTGTATAGAATTGCAGCAAAATGTTCAAAATGTAAGACAAATAAGAGTAAATTTATAAAGAATCCAAATGAAAAACAAGTAAAGAAAGAATCTAAGAATAAGGAAGAAATCGAGATTGAAGCTAGAGAAATTCATGCACCAGTACGAAAAAAGTTTAAAAAGAGAAAAATTATAACTTTAGGAATTGACGATTTATGGGCAGCAGATTTAGTTATAATGTCTAACTATTCAGATCAAAATGATGGATTTAAGTATATGTTAAATGTTATTGATACTTTCTCAAAATATGCTTGGTCAAGAGCTATCAAAAGAAAAAACGGTAAAGATGTTTCAAAAGCCTTCGAAGATATAGTAAAAGATGCCATAAGGATCAATCACAAACCTCCTAACTTACTTCATACAGATAAGGGTTTAGAGTTTAAAAATAAAGAATTTAACGATGTTTTGAGGAAATACAACATTAAGATTTATCATACTGAAAACGAAGAGAAATCAAGTATTGTAGAGAGATATAACAGAACTCAAAATGAGAGAGAATGAAAGTAATTTTTTTGAGATTAATAAAAACTTTAAATGGATCGATATTCTTCAAGAAATCGTAAAGAAATATAACGATACTGTTCATAGCACAATCAAAATGAAGCCTAAAGACGTAGATAAAGATGCAGAAAAAAGAGTTATTAGAGTCGGTTTTTAAGTATGTTCCACCAGAAATTCACACGAAAACTAAATTTAAAGTCAATGATCATGTAAGAATTGTTAGTAAAAAACAAACATTTTCGAACAAATATAAGAACAATTGGTCAAGAGAAATCTTTGTGATTTATCAAATTAATAACACAGATCCTGTAACTTATGGTATAAAAGATTTAAATAATGAAGAAATAACCGGAAAGTTTTATGAATATGAATTGAGAAAGTCAAAGATTTTTTCTATATAAATGGAGGCTCAAAAGAAATGTTCAATGTGCAAAGAAATAAAAGGTTTTTGAAGCTTTTTATAAAGATAAAAGTAGAAAAGATGGAATTATTTATAATTGTAAAAGATTGTTATAGGAAGTATCATAAAGAGCTGTATGATAAAATAGAAAAAATTAACTTTGGAAGAGAAAGAATGTCTTAAATGTAAAGAAACTAAAAAAATTTCAGAGTTTAATAGTCATCCCTATAGTAGAGATAAGAAAGACTCATATTGTAAAGATTGTGTAAAGAAGAAATCACCATAGATTATATTATGAAGATACTCAATGTGAATGTGGAAGAACTATAAAATGGTTAAATAATTATCAAAAACATTTACAAACAAAATATCATAATTCAAGAGTTTTTAGTAAAATTGAGTAACATTTTCATCGTGTAATTTAGATATTTCTATAAATCAGTTGAGAATTCTGCCATATTTGTAGTAAAATGATTTCCGTTGTATAAAATATTCAAAGATTCTTTCATTTGGTTATACAGATTGATAGAATTTGGATCTCCTTGTCTTAATAAAATTTCCATTTCTGGGTAATCAATTTCAAGTTCTTTCAATCTTTTCGGTATTTCTCTCTTTTGAGCTCTGATAACGTAATAAGGATATTCCCACATGTGATTCTTCTTAATTAATACAAAAACATGGTGTTTTTTTCTTAGCAAAATCTTTACAAACAAGGTCTGGTTTCATTAAGTCAATTTTTACACTTTGTTTTGCGATTATTTCCGTTTTTATTTCATCTTTAATTTGCAAGTGTTTAACTTCGTCCTCTAAATATTTAATCTTGTTTTCAAGTTTGTACACACCAAATTTACGAATACTTGGTAAAACTTCTTCTAAAACCCAATCTTGAAACATTTTCTGCTATTTTCATTTTAGATTTCAAGATTAAAGAATATATGCCTGCTTCATTGATGAAAACAGTGTTTTTTTTGAAAGTTTGAAGGCGGGGGCGAATCACTCCTACCTTCAGAATGTATGTTTTCGAAGCTTTTTTTATATTTTTCTTTAACATGTTCTTTAATTGCTTTCTTCGTATCTTTATATTCTAACACCTCTGCAACATCTTTCGCCTTAAACCAAAATTCATTATTTTCGTCAACAAATGTTAAAATTTCTTTATTATTGAATTTGAGTAGATTCACAACTGACTCCATTTAGATAGAAAAAAAATTTAACTAGTAATTTTTATTTTGAGAATAAAGCCCAGATTCATTAACGAAAACAGTGTTATTTTGGAAGTTTGAAGGTAAGCTATTTATAGCCCCCCTTATATTTAGATTAAAATAGAAGTTTTTATCATCTTCGTCAACGTTTATTCTGATCGTTTGCATAGTATTTTCATATTCTAGAATTTTTGCTACGTCTTTAGCCTTAAACCAGATCACATTGTTTTCGTCAACAATCGTAAAGATATGTTTGTTTATTGAATTTTAGTTGATTATTAAGTAGGTCTACAACTGACTCCATTTAGATAGAAAATAAAATTTAACAAGCAATTTTTATTTTGAGTATAAAGTCCTGATTCATTGATGAAAACAGGGTCAGGATGAAGATTTTGAAAGAGTCGCGGTTCGATACCCTTGTCAGAATCTATGTTTTCAAAGCTTTTTTTGTATTTTTTCTTTAACATTGTCTTTATTCGTATTTTTTGTGAATATTTTGTGAGGTGGCCCTCGAGGGCTACCTTATCTTTTAGATAAAAGTATTGGTATTTATCATCATTATCAACTCGTTTGGAAAGTTTGAAGGTAAGAACGATTCGTTCCCCCCTTGATTCATCATTCTTTCGACAATCTTAAATATAATTGTTTGTTTTACTCTCATTATTTAATAGATTTCCTTCAGAGTCTTGAATAGTCAGAACGATTTTTTGAATTCTTTTAATATTTTTTCTAATTGGAATATAATCGATTTCATTTGGTTTTTCACTGATTTTTGATCCATAAGCAACATTTGGGAAAAAAGTGTACAAAATTTCAGATTCTTTGTGAAGATGTTCGGTATGATTTTCAAAACTAGGTTCAACGAGATTACAATGTACTTCAATTACATCGAACGGTCTAAATTTTGGCGTTTTATTTCCTAAATATACCTGATTTGGGCTCAATAGTTTTCTTGAACAAACCCTAACAAATCTACAATAATTGCTGAAAACATTATTCTTACTGGTGATTTTATTTGAATTTTATTAGAGAGATAATTTTTTTGCATTTCAAACTTGTTTTCGTCAAAGTTTAAAGATTTATCTGATTGTTTGAATGTTTTCAGATAATTTTTAAGGGAATTTTTTATTTGATCGAAAGTATAATATCCTTTGTTTAAACCATAGTATTTTGTTATGTTCTTCTCACTAAATCCTATGCAATAAGGAGAACTTTCACTAATATTTATTACAAAATTGTCAGAATAAAAAACCGCTTAAACCGATAAAATAATTTGATTCTTCCTCTAAGTGTATAGGATGTTCCCAAGTTTAAAACTAATTTAGAGCTTTCTGAAGTCAACTTGAACAGCTTCATTTTCGCAAGCGTTGCTTCAAGATGAAAATCTTCTATTTAAATGGAGAAATTTTTAAAGCAAAAAGATCAGATAAAACTTCAAACGTTTGAAGAAAATAAGAAAGATCAACCAATCAGATTGTTAATTGTTGGTTCAAGTGGATGTGGAAAAACAACTTTATTATTGAATTTTATCTACAATAGGTTGATTCCTTATTCCAATTTGTATGTTTTTAGTAAATCTTTAGAACAAGACGCTTATAAAAAATTGCAAGAGAGATTTGAAAATATTGAGAAAAACTTAAGCAAAAAGGTATCACATTTTTATAATGCCTCTGAGGACATAGTTCCATTAAGCGAGTGTAAACCCAATTCGTTAATAGTTTTTGATGATTGTATTTTGGAAAATCAGGACGTTATTAAGGAATATTTCGTTATGTCTCGTCACAAAAAACATATCTTGTATCTATCTTTCCCAATGCTTTTCAAAGGTTGATAAACAAGTTATAAGAAATAATCTGAATATGTTGTGTATTTTTAAAGCAAGATGATCACTATTCGAGAAAGATTTATAACAATTATGTGGGATCTGATATGAGTTTTTAACCAATTTAATGAGCTGTGTGATAAAATTTGGAAGGAAGACTACGGATTTTTTACTATTAATCTAACTTTGAAGCCTAAAAAATGGTAAATATTTGAATAAATTTTCTAATATAAATGCTGCTCAGTGGTCTGGCAAATCTATTGATAAAATATTTGTTACATTTATTTTTACATTATCTTTACTTTTTATTTACATTATGAAAACAACTGAAAAACGGTAAATCTGTTCACGTTTTTACGTTCCACGTTCACGTTTTTACGTTCCACGTTCACGTTTTTACGTTCCACGTTCACGTTTTACGTTCCACGTTTCGTGTTCCACGTTTTCAAAATTTTCCTAAATAAATGGTGAACGTAACTTCTGAAGAAGCGAAAAAACTTGATCAAATCGAAAAGAAAATTAATCAAAGATTTTAAAGAACAGATTCGAATTGATGAAGAAGAACAAGAACTTATTCAAAAAATTAATCAACCTGTAACTTCTGCAATAAAAAATGTTTGAGGGCAAAATTGAAAATGTTTTTAAGCGATAATCAAAATTTAATGAATTTGGTTCCAGTTGTACGACAATTTGCCGATATTTCGATTCCAGAATCTGAGTTTGAATTGCCAAAATTACCATCTTCAACACCATTTAGACCTCGAATCATTGAAGACTCTACCATAGTTGAACCAATAAGTCCTGGAACAACGGATATAATAATTGGTGAAATTGGTAAAAAATTCCTTCCTAGAGTAAAAGATGATAAATTTGGTTTGTATTGGGATAGAAAAAAAGAAAAGTTTTATGATTGGAAATTTACCCGTTAATTTTGAACAAAATGATATAATTATTAATGAAAAAATGTACGAAGGTACTCAAGGTTTATGGAGATTATTAACAGACAATGACGTTCCAAAAGATAATTTATATTCTGAAGAAGATTTGAAAAAGTATACAGAAATTTTATGGGAATCTGACTCAATTTACAAAAATAATGATCCATCTACTAAGAAGCCTAAGTCAAGTAGAGGTAAAAAATATATCAATTAGATTAAAACCAATTTGGGAAAAACGAATCGAAGGATCAGGTGTAAGAAAATACAATGATAATAAGATTGAGTACAGATATATCGACGATTTGACAAAACTCGATGGAATTATAAATTATATTTATGCTCAAGAGAAGGCTGGAAACAACAATTTTTTGAATGAAAAGAAAGCTATTAAAGATTTTATTTCGAACAAACTTGATGAATTGATTGAAAAAACCTGATGGAATTAAATATTTAAAGCGAGTTTTGCCAGCAATAAGTTCATCTATGATTGAAGGTAGCGGACTTTTGAATGATTTTATCAACAATTTACCTTTTGAATTACACGTACCAACTTATCAGTATCTGGGGCCTGGCACAAAACTCGAAAAAAGACTACAAAGAGGAGATCCTGGTATAAATAAATTAGATCAAGCTGCTATGGAACACGATATTTTTTATGCAAAACATAGTGACACAAATTCCAGACATATAGCAGATAAAGTTTTGCAAGATAAGGCAATGGATAGATTTTTATCAAAAGATGCTAGCTTAGGTGAAAGATTTGTTGCACTTCCAACAGTTGGAGCAATGTTTTTGAAGAGAAAACTAGGAATGGGAATTGAAGAGAACTTGAAATTTTAACTATATAAATGGAGGTGAACGTAAATTTCAGCAAAAATCAGAAAGAAAAAATAAAATCCGCTTTTAAGAAAAAAATACCCGTTAGTATTCAATTTAAAAATAGATCAACTAAAAAATGGGCGAAGATAAGATATTTTTAACAAATAGACAATACAATAAACTCGAAAAACATAAGAAAAACAATAAAGGAACCAGAATAGAATTTTCTTATAATCAGTTGAAAGAACTTAAAAATGGAGGACTTTTGAAAGATTTATTAGATTTTGGAGAAAATATTCCAGTTGTTAAAAATGTTGTTCCTTATGTTCGTAAAGCTGCTCCAATCGTTTTTAAAAAAAGATGTGATTCCTATTGTTCGAAACATTTTAAATTGGTTAGATAAAGAGTTGGAAGATGTTACAGGATCTGGATTAGATGAAAAAAACTTTGAATTACGTGAAATCAAACATCAAAAAAAATTTGAACCCTTAACATTCGGAGAATTGGATGAAATCTGCAAAAATATTAAACATTTTAGAGGAATTTTCATGAGAGATACATTACCCGAAAAAGTTAAGAAATTTGAATGTGGAATTGTGAATTTAGACTCGATTTTGGGGAGTGGAACGCATTGGGTTTGTTATTATAAAAATGATAAGAATGCATGTTATTTTGATTCGTATGGAAGAATTGAGGATAAACCACCTATAGAATTTGATCAAATATTTGAAAAAATCAAGCGTCTACTACAATGACTCTCAGATTCAAGACTATAAAGATCCCCCAATTTGTGGTCATTTATGTGTTTTTGTTTTGAATGAACTGACTGATGGTAAAGATTTTAAAGAAGTTGTCAACAAATTATTGCTTAATAAATATGGATTCGCAAAATATTTTTGATGTGTTCGGAACGCAAATTAGAACTGAAAATATTCGAAATAATGTCAATTTTGATAGTTTGAGAAATGAGTTTGATAACAAGTTAGAAAATTTATTACAAAAACCTTCCAGATTCAGATATGTTTGCTGTCGAGATTGAAGATTTTAAAAGCAGAATATGATAACAAACTTGCAAATTTCATGAGTTTCAAATGAAGTTGCTGATAAAATAATAACTTTGGAAAAAAAAGAATTTGATGATGGTGTAAAAAAATTATTTACCAATTTAATGTCTCATATCGAAAAAGCTGATAAAATTACTGAAGCGATCAAAGTTGAAAAGAATTATGTTAGTTTGGCTAATAAGAAAAGAATTGTCGGTGTTCGACCTGGTATTGACAAACATGATGTTGTTGTTAAAGAACAAATTTTAAAACCTCTAAAATTATCAGAAAACATCGATATTGTTGATTTACATGATCCGAATGTTAAAAATGCCTTAGATTTTAAAGGAAAAAGAATTAGCGGTGTTAGTAAAGGAATTAATCCATTTGATGTTGTTGTAATGATTCAATTAGAAGATCCTATTAAAATGTTTAATGAACTAAAACAAAATTATGAGAATCATAAACAGCATGTTTAAAGATTTTTACAACAGAAGTCTATGACAAGTTAGAAGCCAGAAATAGAAGATCAGTAGACGATGTTGGTGAAATTAATGAAAAAACTTACTAATTTTAAAGAGTCTTTTGATAAGTTTAGTTTAGATGCTACGAAAACTTTTGAGAATATTGGTCATAAATTTGTTGAATACAATGATTCTTATGCTGTCAAATTTCAAAAATTAGAAAAAAAACTTAATAATATGGAGGAAGATCTTACTGAAATAGGTATTCGTGTAGGGTTTTATGCATGATAAAATTTCCTTATATAAATGGCGCTCATATACTGTGTGAGGTGTAAGGCAAAAACTGAAACAAATGATATAAAATACTATGCAAATATCAATGGAGTTAAGAGAATTTCTGGAAAATGTGCTGAATGTAACGCAAAAAAGAGCCAATTTATAAAAACTTGAAATTTTTTCTTAATAAATAGAGATGGCGGGACATTACAGTGCTTTCGATCTTTTTATAATGCAACACGAAAGAGATTTGAAAAAAGAACATTGGGATGACATTTCTCAAAAATATGAATTATCCGAAGATATGATGAGATTATACGTAAACAAAATTGAATTGGTATAACATTGCTAAATATCAAAATCTGTCCCCAGAGTTCATTCAAGAAAATATACATTATCAATTAAAAGATCATATGTCTGTTCTTTGCCTCTATCAACACTTGAGTATAAAGTTTTTTGGATGAAAATAAAGATACAGTTGATTGGAACAATATTATAGATAGCGGTTACTATCCTGTGCAGATTTTATTGAAATATGTGACCCGAGATCGCAAAATTTAAGGAACAGAATCCTGAATATGACGAAGTAGATCATTAAAAAATGACTAAAATCTTTTCTTATTGACTTATACATGATGTTTAAAATTTCTAAATTTTCTCTTATTAAATGGTGGGACTACAAAAAGTATTCAGGCGATATTGAAAGGGCGGAGTTTTAAAAAATTTCTATCCAATTAGTAAACAACATTTGAATGAACCGAATAAAAGAACTGAGTTTAATATTGATTTTGGAGATAACTTTTGCTCGTCTAACTTCCAGTTTTTATATTTCTGGAACTTTAACAAAACAAGATGGTCAAGCATATCTTGGAACTGATAATGTTAGATTAATCGATAATTTTTATACCGTTTTTATTTTCTAAGATTGAAGTAAGAAAACACAATAAATTGATAGAAGAAGTCGAAAACTGTGGCCAATTAAGCACAATTAAAGGAACCATTTGTTATTCCAAAAGTGATGTATTTTCAAAACAGTTTTGAATCAACTTTTAAATTTGGACAATTTGAAGCGGTCGGTGATTTAGCACATTTCGGCTTAGGATTTTTTGAAAATGTTACTATTCCGATCTATAAAGGAGGATTTTATCTAAGTTTTATAAGAGCAGAAGACGATGATGTGATTCTGAAGACTGCAACTGGAAATGTTATGCCTGTTGATGGAAAAATAACAATTACAGATTTTTTTATTAGAGTTCCAATGATTGATTACAAAACCACGAGTAAAATTCAGTTGATTGATGAAATTATAAAATCTCAAAACATTATGTTTAATTTTCTAGATTGGCAATGTATTGAACAAAAAGGTATTTCCGGAACAACTTATTCGTTCGATATCACAAATATTTATAGAAATATCTTCAATCCCAAGTTCGTTATCATCGGTTTTCAAACAGATAGACAGAATAATCAAGAAAAAAAATCCTTCAAAGTTCGATAGTTTGGATGTAAAAAATATCAGAGTAAAATTGAATGGTTCTTATTATCCAGATGAATTACAAAATTTTAAAACATTTCCGGTGGTCTTTTCAGAATCATGTATCAGATGTATCAAGATTTTAAGAAAGTTTACTACAAAAATATGGAAATGTATTACAACCCCAAAGAATTTATAGCAAATAGACCCATTTATGTCATTGATACAACAAAGAGTTTGAACAAATATTTCTAGTTCAAAGAACGATATAATTATCAATATGGATTTTCAAAATGCTGTTACAAACGCGATTTGTTATGTGGTTGTGGTTTCTGAGAAATTTTTAGCCTATGATGTGATTAAGAAACGATATTAGAGAAATTCAGTAGTTAATGATGTTCATATTGTTCTCTTTCATTCCTTCTAAAACTTCAAAAATATACTCTTTCGCTGATGAAAAATCTCGATTTCTTCCGGAATAATCTTTGTAATCATAAACAAAATATCCTAAATAGTTGTACAATAGAATGAAATTATTTCTTTTTATCTCGGTAGTTGAAATATAAACATAAACATTTGCGCTGAAAAATTTATATCTCGGCAGACTTAGTTCCATAGCTTCCATTTATTCTTTTTGTAAATGGAAGAGTATAATGCCAACTGTTACAAGTGTTATAATAGAGGAGAAATTATTGATAAAAGATTAGTTTGTAGAGATTGTAATTTAATTTTGTACGAAAGACCAAAACCTAAGAAATTTCGAAATAAGCTAACACATTTGAATAATCTGCTTAGAAAATTACAATATGGAGATAAGAAGCAAACAAAATTTGTCTCAGAATTTAGAAAAAAGAACAAAAATTTTTACTTATCCTCTTGGAACCGTTGACAAAATTATTTTTCCTTTTCAAAGAATACATTAGGTTTGTAGGTTTAAATACACACGTTTATTATGAGAAGATTTTACCTATAATCTTTCACTATTTTAGACATTGAATTTGACTACGATTTTAAACCTGAAATCTTTGATGATTTTATAGTACATTTGGAGAAAGTAAATGAAGAACCTCGTGAAAAGAATGCGGTTTTACTCACATTCTCCCCGGTTTCTCGAGTGATTGTTAGCAAATTTCATTATTTCCGTTTATAGATTTTTTATTAAGATTTCTGGATTTTTTCATTAAAACAGCTTAGAAAATTAGAAGCCTACAATGAACAGTAAAACAGCTATAGATTCGGTTAATTTTTCATTCGTGAGTTACAGATTAGTTTATTGTCCTTTAAACAGTATTTTACGTTGATTTTCTGACTGTCCCAAAAGTGAGCTAGAACCGCCTTACTGTTTGATTTTACAGATTCGTTTATTGTCCTTTAAACAGTATTTTGTATGGAATTTCTGTCTGTCCCAAAAGTGAGCTAGAACCGCCATATTCATATCTACTTATATATATATATATATATTGATATATATATAATATATATATATATATATTAATAATCTAATCTTTTAGGCCAATCCATATAAATAATTTAAATTGCAAAATAACTCCTTATAATTAGTTTTAAATGAAAGAGAGTGGAATTTAGTTTTTCCATTTGTAAATAAAAACGTATTACTTAGAAGCTCAGAAGGGGTGTGAAAATTTAAAGAGTGAATGAAACTCTGTCATGGAGGGTAAATTCATCAATTACCTATTTATATGTAGATTGGATCTTGAACGGACCTTGAGGCTTCATTCTTCTTCACTTATTCGATGTATGAAATTTGCTTTCAAATTACATATTCTAATTATGTTTCTATTAAGGACTCATCAGTTATTTATGGATGTTCATAAATATATTAATTAACTTAAGGAAATTTATTGCAATGGTGTACATAGTATTTTTGTAAACATAACAAGAACAAGAACATTATGAACATAAACATTATGAACAATAAACTTGTTATTAAAATCTAAAAATGTTATCCTAAAAAAACCTTTTAATTACTGGTTTTTAAGATAATTAAAGTTAAATCATTGCAATAGCTTTCCCTTTTGAAGATTTTTAAGATAGTATTATAGAATCTTTTTTGAAACTGACCTCAATAATTAAATATTTTGAGCCAATAATGGTGGAATTTAATGCATTAGTTTTTTAGATATTTATTTTTGTATAAATTACACGTAAAACCTGTACAGATAGTAGAGAACTAGCTATTGGAGATCTATGTTCATGTGACGAAATGTTATATACAAGGTGATTCAAAACTAAACGGCAATCTCTCGGGAGCTTATTCTAGAGCTAAAAAAAATAAAAAAGTTCATATAACCATATGCCCGGAAACGCTTCGTTAGCGAGTTACGCCTAGCGAAAGATTTTGCCCGGATTTCAGAACCCTTGGTGAAATCAGGCCGTATAAAAATGGTTAAGGTAGTTACAAAGATACAAATACGATTGTTTTTTTATGTTTTAATATCTGAAAAATTTATTAAAATTTCGTCCCAGAGCTGTAAATGCAATACTTTCAGAGATATCTTACGTAAAACACAAGAATTGGTGCAAAGAAATAACACATTTTTGTGTTTAACGTAAGATTACTTCCATAAATGTTAAATAAAGGTCATTTTTTTTTAAAACAGATTTGTAGAACATTTAATTCTGAAAAGATTCATGTGAATTACTTCGGAAAAAATTAATAATAAGTATTGAAATTTAGCTTTATTTAAAAATAAAACAGACGCACAAAAATGCATATTCTTATCTGCATAAAATATTAACTAATGTTTAGGTTGTGAGTAACAGCTGATCATTTATTCTAGACTGATCATTAACATAAAATGTATTTAGCTTTATAAAACTGTAATAATCACCTATAATAGTTGCTCAAAGTGTCCTCCGTTGTTAGCAATGCGCGTTTTCGCACGACGAATCCACTCTTTTCTAGCGCGTTTCATAACGTTTGGAGCATTCTTGATAGTTTATGCCGCCTCTGTAATGCGATTACGTAACTCCTCTATGGTGTTAATCCGTTTTGAATAAACAATTGACTTCATCCAACCCCATAAGAAAAAGTCTGCTGGCGTGAGGTCAGGAGAACGTGGTGGCCATTTTACTGGTCCATTTCGACCAATCCATTGTCTACCGTATGTATCATTTAAATAGTTTTTCACATCATTAGAAAAATGTGGAGGTGCTCCGTCGTGCATAAACCATGCATTTATTCTGTTTTGAACAGGAATATCTTCCAAAGAGGGTAGGCAGGTTTGTTCTTAAAAAATTTAAGTACGCTACTCCATTAAGTCGATTAGGGATGAAAAATGGACCAATCAAATTATCACCCAGAACACCAAGCCATACATTGACTTGAAAATGTATGTTGAAAATGCCTCGTCGCTGTTTCATGTGGGTTGTCGTACGCCCAAGTATGGGTATTACGAAAATTTACAATTCCATTTCTAGTAAAACAGGATTCATCAGTAACGAGAATACTCCGAAGAAAATACTGATGTCGTAAACAATTTCTTCTTAACCAGCGGCAGAACATCTTCCGTTTATTAAGATATTGCGGTAATAAGTCTTGAACACGTGTTATATGGAATGGGTACAACTGTGCTTCATGAAGTGTCCGCCATACGCTTGACTGGCAAATATTTAACTGACGTGATAATCGTCTGGTGCTTGTGGTTGGTGATAATTCTTCAGCATTTATTATTGCTTGTTCATTATTATAGTTCCTTGTGCTACGTTGACGACCAGTATCTATTCGCTTCGGTTTAAAGCTACCAGTTTCTCTAAGTCGTCTCTCCACAGCTTCAAATGTTTTGCGATCAGGTGTTCTTCGATGTGGAAAAGTATCACGATATTCCTGAACTGCAGCTAAACCATTCTTGTTAACTTTGCCGTAAATCAGTATCATGTCCGTATACTCTTCAAACGAATACATACCATTTACATTATCTGCCATTATTTACTAAGATAATTACATACACTTTTATACAAAAAATTTAATAAAATATTTTAAAAATAAATATTTAATAAAATATTTTATACACTTGTATAAAATATTTCCAAATAATCACAGGATCTCACAAAATACAATCTTCACACGCCACAATACAAAAACCTCCATAAAGGTTATTCAAATATTACTTCATGAACTTAGTTGTTGATCAGCTGATATTGCCAACCTTTGCAAAGAAAATATGACGATAAAAAGTGTTGAATAAATGATCAGCTGTTACTCACAACCTAAACATTAGTTAATATTTTATGCAGATAAGAATATGCATTTTTGTGCGTCTGTTTTATTTTTAAATAAAGCTAAATTTCAATACTTATTATTAATTTTTTTCCGAAGTAATTCACATGAATCTTTTCAGAATTAAATGTTCTACAAATCTGTTTAAAAAAAATGACCTTTATTTAACATTTATGGAAGTAATCTTACGTTAAACACAAAAATGTGTTTATTTCTTTGCACCAATTCTTGTGTTTTACGTAAGATATCTCTGAAAGTATTGCATTTAAAGCTCTGGGACGAATTTTAATAAATTTTTCAGATATTAAAACATAAAAAAACAATCGTATTTGTATCTTTGTAACTACCTTTACCATTTTTTATACGGCCTGACTTCACCAAGGGTTCTGAAATCCGGGCGAAAATCTTTCGCTAGGCGTAACTCGCTAACGAAGCGTTTCCGGGCATATGGTTATATGAACTTTTTTACTTTTTTTTTAGCTATAGAATAAGCTCTCGAGAGATTGCCGTTTAGTTTTGAATCACCCTGTATATGCAAGTATACTTTAATATATATTTATATCAGTAAAATTTAATTTATATGAATTATGTGATTTCGGAGATTAGCATAAATTAATATCGAGACAAAAGATTTTTGTATATAAAGAGATATCCATAACAACTGGTAAAGCTGGGGCTTCTTAAACTAAGAACGTCCAATATTTCGTTCTTGGAGATATCGATGAAATTTGTTTACTCCATATATATTATATATATATATATATATATATATATATATATATATATGCTTGCTCTGCCGCGTTCGAGTCCCGGCGGAGCAACAACTTTTAGTGATTTAATGTTTATTGAAAAATTCTATATTAGACAATTAGACAATTTCTTTATTAACATATTCTTTGAGAACAGTTACACGTCAAATGGTCAATAAAGAAAAGTATAATACATTTTAGCAATTCACTGGAGCAAGTCCATAAACTCATTCTCTGAGTAGAACGGCCGTTCCAGAAGCCATGCTGTGAGTTGCCTCTTGAAGTTTTTTTGGCTGTTCTCTCTTGAGGTGCTCTGGACGGTTGTTGTAATAGAGGGCACCTTTGTAAGATGGTTTTTGCTCGAACAGGCTCAGGCGATGCTGTGGGATGGTGAAGTTTGCTGCGTGTCTGGTGTTGTGCTGATGTAGGTCTCGGTGTCTTGGCTGTGTTGTTGTAATTGTGTGAATGAATGACTTCCCTTATATAAAGTGATACTATTGTGAGTATTTTTAGGTCCTTAAATGACTCCCTGCAGCTGTCCCTGTAGTTTAAGTTGGCTAGGCATCTAATTCCTCTTTTTTGCTTTACAAGTAATTTATCTAAATTGCCCTTTGACGCCCCTCCCCATGCTGCAATACCATATCTGAGGTGCGATTCAAAAAGGGCATAGTAAGCAACTCTGGCCACGTCTGGACTGCATACTTGCTTAAATTCTTCTTATGGTGTACAGGCTAGTGGATAATTTCTTGTTAAGCTGATCGACGTGGGGTTTCCAGGATAGTTTGGAGTCAATTATGATGCCTAGGTATTTTGTAGAAGTTTGTGTCTGTAGTCCGGGTAGTGATACATTTGTGTTGTTGCGCTTAGTGGTGAATGTCATTTGTACGGTTTTGTTCTCATTTAGGACCAGATCATTGGAGGAGCAGTAGAGTTTTTGTTCTGTGGAAGTGCATGCTGGTTGTTAGTTCTAGCCTTTCTGTTGTTCTGTCGGCGAGAGTGAGTACTGTGTCATCAGCATACATTATATTGTGGCCTGCTTCACCTATCCATCCAGGCAAGTCATTAACAAAGAGGATGAATAGAACTGGCCCCAGTACTGACCCCTGCGGCACTCCTCTTCTTATACTGGTGGCTTTGGAAAGTGTCTTGTGTTTGGTTTTGTCCTTTGTGTAGGCTATTTCCACATGCTGTGTCCTATTGGAAAGGTAGCTCTTGAACCATTCCGCCGCCATTCCTCGTACACCAAGCCCTTGTAGTTTGGAGATAAGTTGTTCATGGTTCAGGCAGTCGAACGCCTTACTGAAGTCGAGGAAGAGGCTTGTGGCAGTGCATCCTTCTTCAAGTTGGTCTAAGATATATTCAGTAAGTTGGATTTTGGCAGTGGTTGTCGATCTGCCTTTGCAGAAACCATGTTGCTGATTGTTGAGGAGGTTATGTTGTTGTAGATGGTGTATGATTTGGGTGAGCGCTATTTTTTCCATTATTTTCGAGAATGTTGAAATTAAGGATATTGGCCTGTAACTGTTTCTTTCTGTAGTTGGTCCACTTTTATATTTCGGGTAGACTTTTGATATTTTTAATTTTATCTGGAAAAATGCCTTGTGAGAGTGATTTATTTATCAGTTCTGTTAGGGGTGGTGATATTTCATTTTTACAATTTTTGATCATTTTAGCTGATATTTCGTCAATTCCGAATGAAGTTTTTAGGCTTTAATGACTGGATGGTTGTTTGAACTTCGTCCAGTGTAACCCGCCTAAATTGAAAAACATGATTTGTTGCTGGTAGGAAATCTGGTATGTTGTTATTTATTGTGTGTTGTCAAAAGAGTTTAAAAAGAGAAAAATTATAACTTTAGGAATTGACGATTTATGGGCAGCAGATTTAGTTATAATGTCTAACTATTCAGATCAAAATGATGGATTTAAGTATATGTTTAAATGTTATTGATACTTTCTCAAAATATGCTTGGTCAAGAGCTATCAAAAGAAAAAACGGTAAAGATGTTTCAAAAGCCTTCGAAGATATAGTAAAAGATGCCATAAGGATCAATCACAAACCTCCTAACTTACTTCATACAGATAAGGGTTTAGAGTTTAAAAATAAAGAATTTAACGATGTTTTGAGGAAATACAACATTAAGATTTATCATACTGAAAACGAAGAGAAATCAAGTATTGTAGAGAGATCTAACAGAACTGATAGAAAATGATAGAATGAAAGTAATTTTTGAGATTAATAAAAACTTTAAATGGATCGATATTCTTCAAGAAATCGTAAAGAAAATATAACGATACTGTTCATATAGCACAATCAAAATGAAGCCTAAAGACGTAGATAAAGATGCAGGAAAAAGAGAGTTATTAGAGTCGGTTTTTAAGTATGTTCCACCAGAAATTCACACGAAAACTAAATTTAAAGTCAATGATCATGTAAGGAATTGTTAGTAAAAAACAAACATTTTCGAACAAATATAAGAACAATTGGTCAAGAGAAATCTTTGTGATTTATCAAATTAATAACACAGATCCTGTAACTTATAGTATAAAAGATTTAAATAATGAAGAAATAACCGGAAAGTTTTATGAATATGAATTGAGAAAGTCAAAGATTTTTTCTATATAAATGGAAGGCTCAAAAGAAATGTTCAATGTGCAAAGAAATAAAAAGGTTTTGAAGCTTTTTATAAAGATAAAAGTAGAAAAGATGGAATTATTTATAATTGTAAAGATTGTTATAGGAAGTATCATAAAGAGCTGTATGATAAAATAGAAAAAAATTAACTTTGGAAAGAGAAAGAATGTCTTAAAAATGTAAAGAAACTAAAAAAATTTCAGAGTTTAATAGTCATCCCTAATAGTAGAGATAAGAAAGACTCATATTGTAAAGATTGTGTAAAGAAGAATCACCATAGATTATATTATGAAGATACTCAATGTGAATGTGGAAGAACTATAAAAATGGTTAAATAAATAATTATCAAAAACATTTACAAACAAAAATATCATAATTCAAGAGTTTTTAGTAAAATTGAGTAACATTTTCATCGTGTAATTTAGATATTCTATAAATCAGTCGAGATTCTGCCATATTTGTAGTAAAATGATTTCCGTTGTATAAAATATTCAAAGATTCTTTCATTTGGTTATACAGATTGATAGAATTTGGATCTCCTTGTCTTAATAAAATTTCCATTTCTGGGTAATCAATTTCAAAGTTCTTTCAATCTTTTCGGTATTTCTCTCTTTTGAGCTCTGATAACGTAATAAGGATATTCCCACATGTGATTCTTTCTTAATTAATACAAAAACATGGTGTTTTTTTTCTTAGCAAAATCTTTACAAAACAAGGTCTGGGTTTCATTAAGTCAATTTTTACACTTTGTTTTGCGATATTTCCGTTTTTTATTTCATCTTTAATTTTGCAAGTGTTTAACTTCGTCCCTCTAAATATTTAATCTTGTTTTCAAGTTTGTACACACACCAAATTTACGAATACTTGGTAAAACTTCTTCTAAAACCCAATCTTTGAAACATTTCTGCTATTTTCAATTTTAGATTTCAAGATTAAAGAATATATGCCTGCTTCATTGATGAAAACAGTGTTTTTTTGAAAGTTTGAAGGCGGGGGCGAATCACCCCTACCTTCAGAAATGTATGTTTTCGAAGCTTTTTTTATATTTTTCTTTAACATGTTCTTTAATTGCTTTCTTCGTATCTTTATAATTCTAAAAACACTCTGCAACATCTTTCGCCTTAAACCAAAATTCATTATTTTCGACAACAAGTGTTAAAATTTCTTTAATTATTGAATTTGAGTAGATTCACAACTGACTCCATTTAGATAGAAAAAAAAATTTAACTAGTAATTTTTATTTTGAGAATAAAGCCCAGATTTCATTAAACGAAAACAGTGTTATTTTGGAAGTTTTGAAGGTAAGCTATTTATAGCCCCCCTTATATTTAGATTAAAATAGAAGTTTTTTATCATCTTCGTCAACGTTTATTCTGATCGTTTGCATAGTATTTTCATATTCTAGAATTTTTGCTACGTCTTTAGCCTTAAACCAGATCACATTGTTTTCGTCAAACAATCGTAAAGATATGTTTGTTATTGAATTTTAGTTGATTATTAAGTAGGTTCTACAACTGACTCCCATTTAGATAGAAATAAAATTTAACAAGCAATTTTTTTATTTTGAGTATAAAGTCCTGATTCATTGATGAAAAAACAGGGTCCAGGATGAAGATTTTGAAAGAGTCGCGGTTCGATACCCTTGTCAGGAATCTATGTTTTCAAAGCTTTTTTTTTGTATTTTTCTTTAACATTGTCTTTATTCGTATTTTTTGTGAATATTTGTGAGGTGGCCCTCGAGGGCTACCTTATCTTTTAGATAAAAGTATTGGTATTTATCATCATTATCAACTCGTTTGGAAAGTTTGAAGGTAAGAACGATTCGTTTTCCCCCCTTGATTCATCATTCTTTCGACAATCTTAAATATATTGTTGTTTTACTCTCATTATTTAATAGATTTCCTTCAGAGTCTTGAATAGTCAGAAACGATTTTTTGAATTCTTTTAATATTTTTTCTAATTGGAATATAATCGATTTCATTTGGTTTTTCACTGATTTTTGATCCATAAGCAACATTTGGGAAAAAAGTGTACAAAAATTTCAGATTCTTTGTGAAGATGTTCGGTATGATTTTCAAAACTAGGTTTCAACAACGAGATTACAATGTACTTCAATTACATCGAACGGTCTAAATTTTGGCGTTTTATTTCCTAAATATACCTGATTTGGCTCAATAGTTTTCTTGAACAAACCCTAACAAATCTACAATAATTGCTGAAAACATTATTCTTACTGGTGATTTTATTTGAATTTTATTAGAGAGATAATTTTTTTTGCAATTCAAACTTGTTTTTCGTCAAAGTTTAAAGATTTATCTGATTGTTTGAATGTTTTCAGATAATTTTTAAGGGAATTTTTTATTTGATCGAAAGTATAATATCCTTTGTTTAAAACCATAGTATTTTGTTATGTTCTTCTCACTAAAATCCTATGCAATAAGGAGAACTTTCACTAATATTTATATTACAAAATTGTCAGAATAAAAACCCGCTTAAACCGATAAAAATAATTTGATTCTTCCTCTAAGTGTATAGGATGTTCCAAGTTTAAAACTAATTTAGAGCTTTCTGAAGTCAACTTGAACAGCTTCATTTTCGCAAGCGTTGCTTCAAGATGAAAATCTTCTATTTAAATGGAGACATTTTTAAAGCAAAAAGATCAGATAAAACTTCAAACGTTTTGAAGAAAATAGAAAGATCAACCAATCAGATTGTGTAATTGTTGGTTCAAGTGGGATGTGGAAAAACAACTTTATTATTGAATTTTATCTACAATAGGTTGAATTCCTTATTTCCAATTTGTATGTTTTTAGTAAATCTTTAGAACAAGACGCTTATAAAAAATTGCAAGAGAGATTTGAAAATATTGAGAAAAACTTAAGCAAAAAGGTATCACATTTTTATAATGCCTCTGAGGACATAGTTCCATTAAGCGAGTGTAAACCCAATTCGTTAATAGTTTTTGATGATTGTATTTTGGAAAATCAGGACGTTTATTAAGGAATATTTCGTTATGTCTCGTCACAAAAAAACATATCTTGTATCTATCTTTCCCAATGCTTTTCAAAGGTTGATAAACAAGTTATAAGAAATAATCTGAATATGTTGTGTATTTTTAAGCAAGATGATCACTATTCGAGAAAGATTTATAAACAATTATGTGGGATCTGATATGAGTTTTAACCCAATTTAATGAGCTGTGTGATAAAATTTGGAAGGAAAGACTACGGATTTTTAACTATTTAATCTAACTTTGAAAGCCTAAAAATGGTAAATATTTGAATAAATTTTTCTAATATAAATGCTGCTCAGTGGTCTGGCAAATCTATTGATAAAATATTTGTTACATTTATTTTTACATTATCTTTACTTTTTATTTACATTATGAAAACAACTGAAAAAACGGTAAATCTGTTCACGTTTTTACGTTCCACGTTTCACGTTTTTTTTACGTTCCACGTTTCACGTTTTTACGTTCCACGTTCACGTTTTACGTTCCACGTTTCGTGTTCCACGTTTCAAAAATTTTCCTAAATAAATGGTGAACGTAACTTCTGAAGAAGCGAAAAAAAACTTGATCAAATCGAAAAGAAATTAATCAAAGATTTTAAAGAACAGATTCGAATTGATGAAGAAGAACAAGAACTTATTCAAAAAATTAATCAACCTGTAACTTCTGCAATAAAAAAATGTTGAGGGCAAAAATTGAAAATGTTTTTAAGCGATAATCAAAAATTTAATGAATTTGGTTCCAGTTGTACGACAATTTGCCGATATTTCGATTCCAGAATCTGAGTTTGAATTGCCAAAATTACCATCTTCAACACCATTTAGACCTCGAATCATTGAAGACTCTACCATAGTTTTGAACCAATAAGTCCTGGAACAACGGATATAATAATTGGTGAAATTGGTAAAAAATTCCTTCCTAGAGTAAAAGATGATAAATTTGGTTTGTATTGGGATAGAAAAAAGAAAAGTTTTATGATTGGAAATTTACCCCGTTAATTTTGAAACAAAATGATTATAATTATTAATGAAAAAATGTACGAAGGTACTCAAGGTTTATGGAGATTATTAACAGACAATGACGTTCCAAAAGATAATTTATATTCTGAAGAAGATTTGAAAAAGTATACAGAAATTTTATGGGAATCTGACTCAATTTACAAAAAATAATGATCCATCTACTAAGAAGCCTAAGTCAAGTAGAGGTAAAAAATATATCCAATTAGATTAAACCAATTTGGGAAAAACGAATCGAAGGATCAGGTGTAAGAAAATACAATGATAATAAGATTGAGTACAGATATATCGACGATTTGACAAAACTCGATGGAATTATAAATTATATTTATGCTCAAGAGAAGGCTGGAAACAACAATTTTTTGAATGAAAAGAAAGCTATTAAAGATTTTATTTCGAACAAACTTGATGAATTGATTGAAAAACCTGATGGAATTAAATATTTAAAGCGAGTTTTGCCAGCAATAAGTTCATCTATGATTGAAGGTAGCGGACTTTTGAATGATTTTATCAACAATTTACCTTTTGAATTACACGTACCAACTTATCAGTATCTGGGGCCTGGCACAAAACTCGAAAAAAAAGACTACAAAGAGGAGATCCTGGTATAAATAAATTAGATCAAGCTGCTATGGAAACACGATATTTTTTATGCAAAACATAGTGACACAAATTCCAGACATATAGCAGATAAAGTTTTGCAAGATAAGGCAATGGATAGATTTTTATCAAAAGATGCTAGCTTAGGTGAAAGATTTGTTGCACTTCCAACAGTTGGAGCAATGTTTTTGAAGAGAAAACTAGGAATGGGAATTGAAGAGAACTTGAAATTTTAACTATATAAATGGAGGGTGAACGTTAAATTTCAGCAAAAATCAGAAAGAAAAAATAAAATCCGCTTTTAAGAAAAAAATACCCGTTAGTATTCAATTTAAAATAGATCAACTAAAAAATGGCGAAGATAAGATATTTTTAACAAATAGACAATACAATAAACTCGAAAAACATAAGAAAAACAATAAAGGAACCAGAATAGAATTTTCTTATAATCAGTTGAAAGAACTTAAAAATGGAGGACTTTTGAAAGATTTATTAGATTTTGGAGAAAATATTCCAGTTGTTAAAAATGTTGTTCCTTATGTTCGTAAAGCTGCTCCAATCGTTAAAAAAGATGTGATTCCTATTGTTCGAAACATTTTAAATTGGTTAGATAAAGAGTTGGAAGATGTTACAGGATCTGGATTAGATGAAAAAACTTTGAATTACGTGGAAATCAAACATTAAAAAAAATTTGAACCCTTAACATTCGGAGAATTGGAAGAAATCTGCAAAAATATTAAACATTTTAGAGGAATTTTCATGAGAGATACATTACCCGAAAAAGTTAAGAAATTTTGAATGTGGAATTGTGAATTTAGACTCGATTTTGGGGAGTGGAACGCATTGGGTTTGTTATTATAAAAATGATAAGAATGCATGTTATTTTGATTCGTATGGAAGAATTGAGGATAAATCACCTATAGAATTGATCAAATATTTGAAAAAAATCAAGCGTCTACTACAATGACTCTCAGATTCAAGACTATAAAGATCCCCCAATTTGTGGTCATTTATGTGTTTTTGTTTTGAATGAACTGACTGATGGTAAAGATTTTAAAGAAGTTGTCAACAAATTATTGCTTAATAAATATGGATTCGCAAAAATATTTTTTATGTGTTCGGAACGCAAATTAGAACTGAAAATATTCGAAATAATGTCAATTTTGATAGTTTGAGAAATGAGTTTGATAACAAGTTAGAAAATTTATTACAAAACCTTCCAGATTCAGATATGTTTGCTGTCGAGATTGAAGATTTTAAAGCAGAATATGATAACAAACTTGCAAATTTCATGAGTTCAAATGAAGTTGCTGATAAAATAAAAACTTTGGAAAAAGAATTTGATGATGGTGTAAAAAAAATTATTTACCAATTTAATGTCTCATATCGAAAAAGCTGATAAAATTACTGAAGCGATCAAAGTTGAAAAGAATTATGTTAGTTTGGCTAATAAGAAAAGAATTGTCGGTGTTCGACCTGGTATTGACAAACATGATGTTGTTGTTAAAGAACAAATTTTAAAACCTCTAATATTATCAGAAAACATCGATATTGTTGATTTACATGATCCGAATGTTAAAAATGCCTTAGATTTTAAAGGAAAAAGAATTAGCGGTGTTAGTAAAGGAATTAATCCATTTGATGTTGTTGTAATGATTCAATTAGAAGATCCTATTAAAATGTTTAATGAACTAAAACAAAATTATGAGAATCATAAACAGCATGTTAAAGATTTTACAACAGAAGTCTATGACAAGTTAGAAGCCAGAAATAGAAGATCAGTAGACGATGTTGGTGAAATTAATGAAAAACTTACTAATTTTAAAGAGTCTTTTGATAAGTTTAGTTTAGATGCTACGAAAACTTTTGAGAATATTGGTCATAAATTTGTTGAATACAATGATTCTTATGCTGTCAAATTTCAAAAATTAGAAAAAAAACTTAATAATATGGAGGAAGATCTTACTGAAATAGGTATTCGTGTAGGGTTTTATGCATGATAAAATTTCCTTATATAAATGGCGCTCATATACTGTGTGAGGTGTAAGGCAAAAACTGAAACAAATGATATAAAATACTATGCAAATATCAATGGAGTTAAGAGAATTTCTGGAAAATGTGCTGAATGTAACGCAAAAAAGAGCCAATTTATAAAAACTTGAAATTTTTTTCTTAATAAATAGAGATGGCGGGACATTACAGTGCTTTCGATCTTTTTATAATGCAACACGAAAGAGATTTGAAAAAAGAACATTGGGATGACATTTCTCAAAAATATGAATTATCCGAAGATATGATGAGATTATACGTAAACAAATTGAATTGGTATAACATTGCTAAATATCAAAATCTGTCCCCAGAGTTTCATTCAAGAAAAATATACATTATCAATTAAAAGATCATATGTCTGTTCTTTGCCTCTATCAACACTTGAGTATAAAGTTTTTGGATGAAAATAAAGATACAGTTGATTGGAACAATATTATAGATAGCGGTTACTATCCTGTGCAGATTTTATTGAAATATGTGACCGAGATCGCAAAATTTAAGGAACAGAATCCTGAATATGACGAAGTAGATCATTAAAAAAAAATGACTAAAATCTTTTCTTATTGACTTATACATGATGTTTAAAATTTCTAAATTTTCTCTTATTAAATGGTGGACTACAAAAAAGTATTCAGGCGATATTGAAAGGGCGGAGTTTAAAAATTTCTATCCAATTAGTAAACAACATTTGAATGAACCGAATAAAAGAAACTGAGTTTTAATATTGATTTTGGAGATCGACTTTTGCTCGTCTAACTTCCAGTTTTTATATTTCTGGAACTTTAACAAAACAAGATGGTCAAGCATATCTTGGAACTGATAATGTTAGATTAATCGATAATTTTATACCGTTTTTATTTTCTAAGATTGAAGTAAGAAAACACAATAAATTGATAGAAGAAGTCGAAAAACTGTGGCCAATTAAAGCACAATTAAAGGAACCATTTGTTATTCCAAAAGTGATGTATTTTCAAACAGTTTTGAATCAACTTTTAAAATTTGGACAATTTGAAGCGGTCGGTGATTTAAGCACATTTCGGCTTAGGATTTTTTGAAAATGTTACTATTCCGATCTATAAAGGAGGATTTTATCTAAGTTTTATAAGAGCAGAAGACGATGATGTGATTCTGAAGACTGCAACTGGAAATGTTATGCCTGTTGATGGAAAAATAACAATTACAGATTTTTTTATTAGAGTTCCAATGATTGATTACAAAACCACGAGTAAAATTCAGTTGATTGATGAAATTATAAAATCTCAAAACATTATGTTTAATTTTCTAGATTGGCAATGTATTGAACAAAAAAGGTATTTCCGGAACAACTTATTCGTTCGATTATCACAAATATTTATAGAAATATCTTCAATCCCAAGTTCGTTATCATCGGTTTTCAAACAGATAGACAGAATAATCAAGAAAAAAATCCTTCAAAGTTCGATAGTTTGGATGTAAAAAATATCAGAGTAAAATTGAATGGTTCTTATTATCCAGATGAATTACAAAATTTAAACATTTCCGGTGGTCTTTTCAGAATCATGTATCAGATGTATCAAGATTTTAAGAAAGTTTACTACAAAAATATGGAAATGTATTACAACCCCAAAGAATTTATAGCAAATAGACCCATTTATGTCATTGATACAACAAAGAGTTTGACAAATATTTCTAGTTCAAAGAAACGATATAATTATCAATATGGATTTTCAAAATGCTGTTACAAACGCGATTTGTTATGTGGTTGTGGTTTCTGAGGAAATTTTTAAGCCTATGATGTGATTAAGAAACGATATTAGAGAAATTCAGTAGTTAATGATGTTTCATATTGTTCTCTTTCATTCCTTCTAAAAACTTCAAAAATATCTACTCTTTCGCTGATGAAAAATCTCGATTTTCTTCCGGAATAATCTTTGTAATCAATAAACAAAATATCCTAAATAGTTTGTACAATAGAATGAAATTATTTCTTTTTTATCTCGGTAGTTGAAATATAAACATAAACATTTGCGGCTGAAAAATTTATATCTCGGCAGACTTAGTTCCATAGCTTCCATTTATTCTTTTTGTAAATGGAAGAGTATAATGCCAACTGTTACAAGTGTTATAATAGAGGAGAAATTATTGATAAAAGATTAGTTTGTAGAGATTGTAATTTAATTTTGTACGAAAGACCAAAACCTAAGAAATTTCGAAATAAGCTAACACATTTGAATAATCTGCTTAGAAAATTACAATATGGAGATAAGAAGCAAACAAAAATTTGTCTCAGAATTTAGAAAAAAGAACAAAAATTATTTTACTTATCTCTTGGAACCGTTGACAAAATTATTTTCCTTTTCAAAGAATACATTAGGTTTGTAGGTTTTAAATACACACGTTTATTATGAGAAGATTTTTACCTATAATCTTTCACTATTTAGACATTGAATTTGACTACGATTTTAAACCTGAAATCTTTGATGATTTTATAGTACATTTGGAGAAAAGTAAATGAAGAACCTCGTGAAAAGAATGCGGTTTTACTCACATTCTCCCCGGTTTCTCGAGTGATTGTTAGCAAATTTCATTATTTCCGTTTATAGATTTTTTATTAAGATTTCTGGATTTTTTCATTAAAAACAGCTTAGAAATTAGAAGCCTACAATGAACAGTAAAAACAGCTATAGATTCGGTTAATTTTTCATTCGTGAGTTACAGATTAGTTTATTGTCCTTTAAACAGTATTTTACGTTGATTTTCTGACTGTCCCAAAAGTGAGCTAGAACCGCCTTACTGTTTGATTTTACAGATTCGTTTATTGTCCTTTAAACAGTATTTTGTATGGAATTTCTGTCTGTCCCAAAAGTGAGCTAGAACCGCCATATTCATATCTACTTATATATATATTATATATATATTGATATATATATAATATATATATATATATATTAATAATCTAATCTTTTAGGCCAATCCATATAAATAATTTTAAATTGCAAAATAACTCCTTATAATTAGTTTTAAATGAAAGAGAGTGGAATTTAGTTTTTTCCATTTGTAAATAAAAACGTATTACTTAGAAGCTCAGAAGGGGTGTGAAAATTTAAAGAGTGAATGAAACTCTGTCATGGAGGGGTAAATTCATCAATTACCTATTTATATAGTAGATTGGATCTTGAACGGACCTTGAGGCTTCATTCTTCTTCACTTATTCGATGTATGAAATTTGCTTTCAAATTACATATTCTAATTATGTTCTATTAAGGACTCATTCAGTTATTTATGGATGTTCATAAATATATTAATTAACTTAAGGAAATTTATTGCAATGGTGTACATAGTATTTTGTAAACATAACAAGAACAAGAACATTATGAACATAAACATTATGAACAATAAACTTGTTATTAAAATCTAAAAATGTTATCCTAAAAAAAAACCTTTTAATTACTGGTTTTTAAGATAATTAAAGTTAAATCATTGCAATAGCTTTCCCTTTTGAAGATTTTTAAGATAGTAATTATAGAATCTTTTTTGAAACTGACCTCAATAATTAAATATTTTGAGCCCAATAATGGTGGAATTTAATGCATTAGTTTTTCAGATATTTATTTTTGTATTAAATTACACGTAAAAACCTGTACAGATAGTAGAGAACTAGCTATTGGAGATCTATGTTCATGTGACCGAAATGTTATATACAGGTGATTCAAAACTAAACGGCAATCTCTCGGGAGCTTATTCTAGAGCTAAAAAAAAATAAAAAAGTTCATATAACCATATGCCCGGAAACGCTTCGTTAGCGAGTTACGCCTAGCGAAAGATTTTGCCCGGATTTCAGAACCCTTGGTGAAATCAGGCCGTATAAAAATGGTTAAGTAGTTACAAAGATACAAATACGATTGTTTTTTATGTTTTAATATCTGAAAAAATTTATTAAAATTCGTCCCAGAGCTGTAAATGCAATACTTTCAGAGATATCTTACGTAAAACACAAGAATTGGTGCAAAGAAATAACACATTTTTGGTGTTTAACGTAAGATTACTTCCATAAATGTTAAATAAAGGTCAATTTTTTTTAAAACAGATTTGTAGAACATTTAATTCTGAAAAGATTCATGTGAATTACTTCGGAAAAAATTAATAATAAGTATTGAAATTTAGCTTTATTTAAAAATAAAAACAGACGCACAAAAATGCATATTCTTATCTGCATAAAATATTAACTAATGTTTAGGTTGTGAGTAACAGCTGATCATTTATTCTAGACTGATCATTAACATAAAATGTATTTAGCTTTATAAAACTGTAATAATCACCTATAATAGTTGCTCAAAGTGTCCTCCGTTGTTAGCAATGCGCGTTTTCGCACGACGAATCCACTCTTTTCTAGCGCGTTTCATAACGTTTGGAGCATTCTTGATAGTTTATGCCGCCTCTGTAATGCGATTACGTAACTCCTCTATGGTGTTAATCCGTTTTGAATAAACAATTGACTTCATCCAACCCCATAAGAAAAAGTCTGCTGGCGTGAGGTCAGGAGAACGTGGTGGCCATTTTACTGGGTCCATTTCGACCAATCCATTGTCTACCGTATGTATCATTTAAATAGTTTTTCACATCATTAGAAAAATGTGGAGGTGCTCCGTCGTGCATAAACCATGCATTTATTCTGTTTTGAACAGGAATATCTTCCAAGAGGGTAGGCAGGTTTGTTCTTAAAAAATTTAAGTACGCTACTCCATTAAGTCGATTAGGGATGAAAAATGGACCAATCAAATTATCACCCAGAACACCAAGCCCATACATTGACTGAAAATGTATGTTGAAAATGCCTCGTCGCTGTTTCATGTGGGTTTGTCGTACGCCCAAGTATGGGTATTACGAAAATTTACAATTCCATTTCTAGTAAAACAGGATTCATCAGTAACGAGAAATACTCCGAAGAAAATACTGATGTCGTAAACAATTTCTTCTTAACCAGCGGCAGAACATCTTCCGTTTATTAAGATATTGCGGTAATAAAGTCTTGAACACGTGTTTATATGGAATTGGGTACAACTGTGCTTCATGAAGTGTCCCGCCATACGCTTGACTGGCAAATATTTTAACTGACGTGATAATCGTCTGGTGCTTGTGGTTGGTGATAATTCTTCAGCATTTATTATTGCTTGTTCATTATTATAGTTCCTTGTGCTTACGTTGACGACCAGTATCTATTCGCTTCGGTTTAAAGCTACCAGTTTCTCTAAGTCGTCTCTCCACAGCTTCAAATGTTTTGCGATCAGGTTGTTCTTCGATGTGGAAAAGTATCACGATATTCCTGAACTGCAGCTAAACCATTCTTGTTAACTTTGCCGTAAATCAGTATCATGTCCGTATACTCTTCAAACGAATACATACCATTTACATTATCTGCCATTATTTTACTAAGATAATTACATACACTTTTATACAAAAATTTAATAAAATATTTTAAAAATAAATATTTAATAAAATATTTTATACACTTGTATAAAATATTTCCAAATAATCACAGGATCTCACAAAATACAATCTTCACGACGCCACAATACAAAAACCTCCATAAAGGTTATTCAAATATTACTTCATGAACTTAGTTGTTGATCAGCTGATATTGCCAACCTTTGCAAAGAAAATATGACGATAAAAAGTGTTGAATAAATGATCAGCTGTTACTTCACAACCTAAACATTAGTTAATATTTTAATGCAAGATAAGAATATGCATTTTTGTGCGTTCTGTTTTATTTTTTAAATAAAGCTAAATTTCAATACTTATTATTAATTTTTTTCCGAAGTAATTCACATGAATCTTTTCAGAATTAAATGTTTCTACAAATCTGTTTTAAAAAAAAAAATGACCTTTATTTTAACATTTATGGAAGTAATCTTACGTTAAACACAAAAATGTGTTATTTCTTTGCACCAATTCTTGTGTTTTACGTAAGATATCTCTGAAAGTATTGCATTTAAAGCTCTGGGACGAATTTTAATAAATTTTTCAGATATTAAAACATAAAAAAACAATCGTATTTGTATCTTTGTAACTACCTTTACCATTTTTATACGGCCTGACTTCACCAAGGGTTCTGAAATCCGGGCGAAATCTTTCGCTAGGCGTAACTCGCTAACCGAAGCGTTTCCGGGCATATGGTTATATGAACTTTTTTACTTTTTTTTTAGCTATAGAATAAGCTCTCGAGAGATTGCCGTTTAGTTTTGAATTCACCCTGTATATGCAAGTATACTTTAATATATATTTATATCAGTAAAATTTAATTTATATGAATTATGTGATTTCGGAGATTAGCATAAATTAATATCGAGACAAAAGATTTTTGTATATAAAGAGATATCCATTAACAACTGGTAAAGCTGGGGCTTCTTAACTAAGACGTCCAATATTTTCGTTCTTGGAGATATCGATGAAATTTGTTTTACTCCATATATATATATATATATATATATATATGCTTGCTCTGCCGCGTTCGAGTCCCGGCGGGAGCAACAACTTTTAGTGATTTAATGTTTATTGAAAAATTCTATATTAGACAATTAGACAATTTCTTTATTAACATATTCTTTGAGAACAGTTACACGGTCAAATGGTCAATAAAGAAAATTATAATACATTTTAGCAATTCACTGGAGCAAGTCCATAAACTCATTCTCTGAGTAGAACGGCCGTTCCAGAAGCCATGCTGTGAGTTGCCTCTTGAAGTTTTTTTGGCTGTTCTCTCTTGAGGTGCTCTGGACGGTTGTTGTAATAGAGGGCACCTTTGTAAGATGGTTTTTGCTCGAACAGGCTCAGGGCGATGCTGTGGGATGGTGAAGTTTGCTGCGTGTCTGGTGTTGTGCTGATGTAGGTCTCGGTGTCTTGGCTGTGTTGTTGTAATTGTGTGAATGATGACTTCCCTTATATAAAGTGATACTATTGTGAGTATTTTTAGGTCCTTAAATGACTCCCTGCAGCTGTCCCTGTAGTTTAAGTTGGCTAGGCATCTAATTCCTCTTTTTTGCTTTACAAGTAATTTATCTAAATTGCCCTTTGACGCCCCTCCCCATGCTGCAATACCATATCTGAGGTGCGATTCAAAAAGGGGCATAGTAAGCAACTCTGGCCACGTCTGGGACTGCATACTTGCTTAATTCTTCTTATGGTGTACAGGCTAGTGGATAATTTCTTGTTAAGCTGATCGACGTGGGGTTTCCAGGATAGTTTGGATTGAGTCAATTATGATGCCTAGGTATTTTGTTAGAAGTTTTGTGTCTGTAGTCCGAGGGGTAGTGATACATTTGTGTTGTTGCGCTTAGTGGTGAATGTCATTTGTACGGTAATGTTCTCATTTAGGACCAGATCATTGGAGGAGCAGTAGAGTTTTGTTCTGTGGAAGTGCATGCTGGTTGTTAGTTCTAGCCTTTCTGTTGTTCTGTCGGCGAGAGTGAGTACTGTGTCATCAGCATACATTATATTGTGGCCTGCTTCCACCTATCCATCCAGGCAAGTCATTAACAAAGAGGATGAATAGAACTGGCCCCAGTACTGACCCCTGCGGCACTCCTCTTCTTATACTGGTGGCTTTGGAAAGTGTCTTGTGTTTGGTTTTGTCCTTTGTGTAGGCTATTTCCACATGCTGTGTCCTATTGGAAAGGTAGCTCTTGAACCATTCGCCGCCATTCCTCGTACACCAAGCCCTTGTAGTTTGGAGATAAGTTGTTCATGGTTCAGGCAGTCGAACGCCTTACTGAAGTCGAAGGAAGAGGCTTGTGGGCAGTGCATCCTTCTTCAAGTTGGTCTAAGATATATTCAGTAAGTTGGATTTTTGGCAGTGGTTGTCCGATCTGCCTTTGCAGAAACCATGTTGCTGATTGTTGAGGAGGTTTATGTTGTTGTAGATGGTGTATGATTTGGGTGAGCCGCTATTTTTTCCATTATTTTCGAGAATGTTGAAATTAAGGATATTGGCCTGTAACTGTTTCTTTCTGTGGTTGGTCCACTTTTATATTTCGGGTAGACTTTTGATATTTTTAATTTATCTGGAAAAATGCCTTGTGAGAGTGATTTATTTATCAGTTCTGTTAGGGGTGGTGATATTTCATTTTTACAATTTTTGATCATTTTAGCTGATATTTCGTCAATTCCGAATGAAGTTTTAGGCTTTAATGACTGGATGGTTGTTTTGAACTTCGTCCAGTGTAACCCGCCTAAATTGAAAAACATGATTTGTTGCTGGTAGGAAATCTGGTATGTTGTTATTTATTGTGTTGTCAAAATCTTTAAGTGTCCTTTCAGCAATTGTTGAAAAAAAATCATTGAAATGGTTGGAAACTTCTGTTGGGTCGTCTATTATTTTATTGTCTATTTGGAGGTTGATGTGGTTTTCCTTGTTTTGTTTGGATTCTCTTTCTCGGTTTATTGTTTGCCACAGAGCTCTAGACTTGTTTTCTGCCCTGTTGATATAGGCAGTGGAGTGTTTCTTTCCGGAGCTGCTTGAGATGTTGGTCATATTCCTTTTTACTTGCAGCTGTTTAGCTTTGTCCTCAGGTTGCCACCGTTAGTTGTTCCTTTCCTAGGTCTTTAACATATACACTTCTCAGCCTAGTGGACTCTTGATCCCAGATCTGTGCCTTTCTCTGTTGTTTGGGTCTGGTTGTTTTCAGTGGACAGGTGAAGTTTAGGATTGACTGCAGTGTGGTGTTGAAGTTATTATAGGCTTCGTTTGTATCCTGAGTTGAGCTTACATTTTCCCAGTGTTGTTCCTGTAGTTGTGTTCTGAAAAGGTCTATTGTTTGCTTGTTGATG